>NW_012102565.1:380298-461293 GCF_000951045.1 Mandrillus leucophaeus | reverse complement strand
AGAATGGCTTGAACCCGGAAGGCGGAGCTTGCAGTGAGCCGAGATCGTGCCCCTGCACTCCAGTCTGGGCAACAGAGCGAGACTTCATCTCAAAAAAAAAAAAAAAAAAGGAAAAGAAAAACGAAAAAACGAAGAAGAGAAATCTCTGACAGAGCTTTTGCTGTGCTGTGAGTTTACCTCCTCCCCACTGAGGAAAGCTTCGGGCAGCCCATTTCCTTCACTTCATGCCTACAGGCTTCCAGCCATTTGGGGAGCTTGTCAGGTATGTTGGTGCACATGGAGACTCTCTGGTCACTTACTGCCCACCTGAAAAAGGCAGGCAGTGGTCGGCTGTCAGCCCACTCATGCAGAGGCGTCCCAGGATGTTTTTGTGTTTCCCGTGAATCAGATATAGCCATGCAGGAGACAGTGCCCTTGGATCCTGTCCAGTAAGGCTACCTGGAAGGGCAGGAAGCTGAGGGTGAATGCCAGATATGTAGAGGTGAGGAGGAAGTCAAGGTACATGCACCCAGGGATAATCACTGGAGAGAGGTCTGGCATGGTCATCTGCAAAGAGTTGATGAACACTACAGTCCAAAAAATAACATCATGTATTGTCGTAGTCTATTCGGGCTACTATAACAAAATACCTTGGACTGGGTAGTTTATAAACAGCAGAAATTTATGGCTCTTAGTTCTAGCGGTTGGGAAATCTAAGATCAGGGTGCCAGGAGATTCAGTGTCTGGTGAGGGCTCAGTCTGCTTCAAAGATGGTATTTTCTCACTGCATCTTACATGGTGCAAGGGGCAAGCCAGCTGTCTTCAACTTTTTTTTTTTTTTTTCTGAGATGGGGTCTCACCCTGTCACCCAGGCTGGAGTGCAGTGGCTCATCTCAGCTCACTGTAGTCTCTGCCTCCCGGTGGAACCTCCTGAGTAGCTGGGATTATAGGCGCATGCCACCACGCCCAGCTGATTTTTAATTTTTTTGTAGAGACAAGGGCTTGCTATACTGCCCGCATTATCTCGAACTCATGCACTCAAGAGGTCCTCTGCCTTGGCCTCCCAAAGTGCTGAGATTATAGGTGTGAGCCACCACACTCAACCAAGATGTTGTAGTTTTGAAAGCATCTCAGGCAGAAGCAGGAGAGTGCAGTATCCAGCATATATTAGCTTATTTATGAAGTCCTCTGAGATGCCACCAGGGGAGGGGGCCACTGAGTAAGGTTCTGCAAGTACAGGTAGAAATAATTATCTAGGAAAAAAAAAAAAGGAGAATAAATGTAAATGTGAACTTATTTATAAATACAGGTGAGAGAGGTTTGAAAACATCAGAAAAATATATGTATCTTCTAAAATTTTGAATGTGAGGAACACACAGCGAGGGAAGGATTCCCTTATTTTTCATTATAGCAGGAAAAAACAAAACAAAACCCATATACCCTCGACAGAGATGCATCTGGATCCCCTTTAAGATTTGAAGGAACGGCCTGGTGCGGTGGCTCACACCTATAATCCCAGCACTTTGGGAGGCTGAGGTGGGCGGATCACCTGAGGTTGGGAGTTTGAGACCAGCCTGACCAACATGGAGAAACCCCATCTCTACTAAAAATACAAAATTAGCCAGGCATGATGGCGCATGCCTGTAATCCCAGCTACTCAGAAGGCTGAGGCAGCAGAATTGCTTGAACCTGGGAGGCGGAGGTTGCAGTGAACCGAGATCACACCATTACACTCCAGCCTGGGCAAAAAGAGTGAAACTGTTTCAAAAAAAAAAAAAAAAAAAATTGAAGGAACTCTTCCTTCCTCAGAGGAGAGTGCCCAGGAAACCAGGAAAATCTTCCTTGTTTTTGAAAAAGGAAGCAGTGATCTAAAATGCTATTTAAAATGTTTACCATAAAAATGATTCAACTATTTGTTTCATCATGTACCTCTCCACCCCTATTGACTTCCTCTGTAATCTGCAGTGGGATTTTTGTATTGACTCCTTTTATTGACCAGTATTTTATTTTTCTTCTGCAAAATGTGCTAACTCATGCCAATTACCCACAGCTCTAGGATGGCACACCCACTTTTTTTCCCACCACCTGGGTGATAGACTTACCAAGAGTCAGGGTAGTGAATGGACTACCCTGAGTGGAATTGCATCCCCCCAAAAAAGATACATTGAAGTCCTAACATTTAGTTCCTCAGAATGTGACTGTTTGTGGAGATAGGGTTGTTACAGAGGTAATCAAGTTAAAATGAGGTTATTAGGGGAGTCCTATCTAGTATGACTGATGTCCTTATGAGAAGAGGAAAGTTGGATGCACAGACGCTGTATTAGTCAGGATTCTCTAGAGGAACAGACCTAATAGGATATATATAGGAGTTTATTAAGGAGTATTGACTTACATGATTACAAGTTCCCACAATATGTACTATCTGCAAGCTGAGGAGCAAGGAAACCAGTCAGAGTCCCAAAGCTGAAGAACTTGGAGTCCAGTGTTCCAGGTCAGGAAGCATCCAGCACAGGAGAAAGATGTAGTCTGGGAGGCTAAGCCAGTCTAGTCTTTCCATGTTCCTCTGCCTGCTTTCATTCTGGCTCCACAGGTGGGTGATTAGATTGTGCTCACCCAGATTGAGGGAGGGTCTCCCTTTTCCAGTCCACTGACTCAAATGTTAATCTCCTTTGGCAACATGCTTACAGACATACTCAGGAACAGTACTTTGCATCTTTCAATCTAATCAAGTTGACAATATTAACCGTCACAGACACCCACACAAAGAAAATGGCCACATGAAGACAGAGAAATGGACTGATGCATCTACAAGTCAAGGAGTGCCAAAGACTGCCAGCAAACAACTTAAAGACAAGGAGAAGTAGTGAAAGAGCCTTCCCCTCCAGGTTGCAGATGAAATGCAACCCTGCTGACACCTTGATTTCAGACTTCCGGCCTCCAGAGCTGAGACAATACATTTGTGTTGCTTTAAGTCACCTAGTTTGTGGAACTTTGTTGGGTGGCCCTACAAACTAATGCAGCCTATGTATGCCAATGCCAGTTATGTTTTTTATTGTAATTATGTGATTTAGGTAAATGTATAAGCTCATGAATTAATTTAAAAAGAAGTTGTTCCTAAGAAAATTAAGTTGAATGCTTTGGAAAGACTTGATAGAAGAGGATCATTTAAAAAACTGCTATTGGATTAGAAGCGGGAAAGCAACTGTAAAATGCTGGAAGGAAAAAATATAAGGTTCTGCACTCAAAGTACTCTGAAAATATTTTAAAGTTCTCCTTTAAATAAATATTAGAAATCTTTGATGATGCCTGTTGTGAGTCATGCAGAAACGATGATATGAAATTCTAGGCCAGGTGCCGTGGCTCATGCCTGTAATCCCAGGACTTAGTGGGAGGCCGAGACAGATGGATTGCTTGAGTCCAGGAGTTCAAGACCAGCTTGGGCAACATAGCAAGACCTTGTCTCTACAAAAAATACAAAAATTAGCCAGGTGTGGTGGTGCATGTCTGTAGTCCCAGCTATTTGGGAGGCTGAGATGGGAGGATAGCTTGAGCCTGGGAGGTCAAGGCTGCAGTGAGCTGTGATCATGCCACTCCACTCCAGCCTGGGTGACAGAGTGAGAACCTCTCACCCACCCACCTGCCCACACACACACACACACACACACACGCCAACCTCTAATCATCAGTTACATATTCAAATAAATTCTTTGAATCTATGGAAAAGATTGACAATCAAATATATATTTATGTGTTTTAGTTTAAATTATGTGAGGTATGTGTGTGTCATTTTTAAAATTTTATTTTAATAAAAAAAATAGAGACAGGGTCTCACTATGTTGCCCAGGTTGGTCTTGAACTCCTGGGCTCAAGCGGTCTTCTTGCCTCAGCCTCCCAGGGTGCAGGGATTACAGGCATGAGTCACTGCGCTTGGTGTGTGTATAATTTTTTTATTTTGAGACAGATTCTCACTCTGTTGCCCAGGCTGGAGTGAAATGGCATGACTTCGGCTCACTGCAACCTCTGCCTCCCAGGTTCAAGCAATTCTCTTGCCTCAGCCTCCTGAGTAGCTGGGACTACAGGTGAACGCTGCCACACCCGGCTTTTTTTTTTTGTATTTTAGTAGAGATGGGGTTTCACGTGTTGCCCAGGCTGGTCTCGAACTCCTGAGCTCAGGCAATCCACCCACCTCGGCCTCCTAAAGTGCTAGGATTAGAGGTGTGAGCCACCACGCCCGGCCCGTGTAAGAATTTTAAAGTAATTCTTCATTTTGACTTTTGTGGTTAGCTGATCATCTATGTGCAGACTAAATGAGTAAGAGGGCCTCTATTGTGTTGTTTTGGGGGTTTCAGAACTAGACATGAGTTTGAAAGTTCGTTCAAGGAGCTGTGCATATTATGCACGGTACTAAATTTTTCTAAGTTTCAATTTCCTCATTTGTATAAAATGGGAATAATACTTATGACCCACAAGTGTTGTGAAATTAAGTGACACAATGAACTTCAAGGGTCTAGTAGTATTAGAGGTTTTTCCACTTAAAGTCGGAGAAAACTCAATCTACCATGGCTTAAACAAAAAGGGAATAAATTGATTTGTGACAATAATGAAATTCTAAGGGAGCACTGGCTCCAGACACAGCTAGTCTAAGTCCTGCAAGTGACGTCCCAGAATCTGCTTTCTCTGTGTGCATCTGTCAACTACTCCTTGTTGGCTCAATCCTTGGACACAATCTCTCTGGCAAGGTGAGCATAGCAGGCATTTTTTTCCCCCATATCTTCCTAAGTTCAAATTCAGTGGCAAAGAGTGCCTGCTGAAGCCCCTCTTGGAGCCCTGTAAAATGTTTTCTTGCGTCCCCTTCTGATATGGTTTGGATCTGTGTTCCCGCCCAAACATCATGTCGAATTGTAATCCCCAGTGTTGGAGGTGGGGCCTGGTAGGAGGCGATTAGATCATGGGGGCAGATTTTCCTCTTGGTGCTTGGTAGTGAGATCAGGTCGTTTATACACATCTAGATGTGTATAAGAGACAGGGTGATGTAAGATGAGTCTGTTAATCCTTCCTCCATGATTATAAGTTTCATGAGGCCTTCCCAGAAGCCAAGCAGATGTCAGTGGCAGCGTCTGCTGCCATCACGCCAGCTGCAGCAGAGGCTGCACACTCCATGGGGCTGGTGGGAGCCTCGCCCCTTCTGAGTTGCGAAGGAAGCTCCCTGGGTCCCGCTGCAGCTGCTCAAACTGCAGCTGCAGACCCAGGCCTCCACGAGCAGGCTGGAGCCATGCCCTCCTGGGCAGATGCAGCCTCCCGACCACAATTGCAGACTTGGGCCTTCCACTCCAGGGAGCAGGCAGGAGCCGGGACAAACGGGACCCCCACCCCTTCCGAGTTGGTGGGGCAAGAGCTCCTGGGGTACAGCTGCGGACTCCCTCCCAGGCGCAGGACCCAGGCATCTCTGCACCGTGCATCCCGCACTTAAACCTTAAGTTTAAGTCTAGGAAGAGCCCCCCCAGCCTCCCTGCAGGCTGGGGGTGTCTGCTTCTGCTGCCTGGCCTCTCTCCTCTCTGGGACCTGCTCTGATCTTGGAGAGGGGGTGGGGCTAAGCCCCAGGGCTATGAATGGCAGTGGGAGGCAGACAGATTCCTGGGTGGAAGGGGGCAGGTCCCTGGTAAGGCCCCTCCTTCAGGCCAGGGAGGGTCTGAAGCCTGGTGGCTGGGCTGCCAGTCCTGCAGACTGGAGTGGGGACTAGGTGCCTCTTCCGGCCGCCCATGTCCACCCATGGACCAATCAGCATGCACGTCCTCCCCTCTGAGGTCCATAAAAGCCCTGGGTTCAGCCAGAGGAGGGCAGAGGGTGGGGAGTACAGAGAGAGTTGAAAGGAGAGGACGACCAGCTGCAGAGAGGAGCCACCCTCTCTGCTGAGAGCTTCAGGGACCTGCAGGTATGTCAGGACTACCAGCTGCAGAGAGGAGTGACCCTCTCCAGGGCCCCCTCTCTGCTGAGAACTGAATGCTCCATGGGATGACCTCCCTACAGAGAGGAGCTGTCCCCTGCCTGTCTCCTCTGAGCTGTTCTAACAGTTAATAAAGCTCGTCTTCATCTTGTTTACCCTTCACTTATCTGCATATCTCATTCTTCCTGGATGTAGGACAAGAACTTGGACAAGAACTTGGGCAAAGGTGCCATCGGCCACAGAGGTTTCTGGCCGGGAAATTGACACCCCAAAGATCCCATAACACCAGCATCATGCTTCCTGTACAGCCTGTGGAACCATGAGCCAATTAAACCTCTGTTCTTTATAAATTATCCAGTCTCAGGTATTTCTTTATAGGAGTGCGGGAGAACAGACTAATACACCTTCATTCTGATTAGGCTACATAACTACCTCCAGGTTAATCAGTGTCCTAGAGGAAAGCATGATTTGATTTGGAGGGAGTAGGTCTCCACACAAAGCATGTGCACTGGGTGGGGCGAGGGAGTTCTCTCCAGAGAAACTGGAACGGTATTGAGAACAAGGGAAGTGGATTCTGGGTAGCTAAAAACACTGACTGTTCATACACTAGCTCTGAGGGTGATGTCTAGTAAGAAATCAGCATTAGCTGACTCCCTGCAGTGTCTTCCACCCCAAACCCTTAACTCCAGTTTCCCTTTTGGCTTTAGTGAGAGCACTGCCTTTGTTAGGAGAGATGTTCCTGGCATTCCCCCAACTCTGCTATTCCCTTTGGTTTTATTTTATTTTATTTTATTTGAGATGGAGTCTTGCTCTGTTGCCCAGGCTGGAGTGCAGTGGCATGATCTCGGCTCACTGCAACCTCTGCCTCCCAGGTTCAAGCAATTCTCCTGCCTCCACACTGGGGTAATTTTTGTATTTTTAGAAGAGGTGAGGTTTCACCACGTTGGCCAGGCTGGTTTCAAACTCCTGACCTCAGGTGATCTGCCTGCCTTGGCCTCCCAAAGTGCTAGGATTACAGGCGTGAGCCACTACACCCGGCCCCCTTTGGCTTTAAATACTCAGCTGTGAACCCAGCTCATCTGCCAGGCCAGAATGTGGTGAATCTCCCCGCCTCCAGTCCTGCTCTTCCAATTGCCTGGCGATGTCCTTGGCTATTAGGGCCATTATCAGCCCATCCCTCCCACCCACCACTCCAGTTCAGTTCAGCGCCTCCTTCAAGTTTCAAAGTTGCCTCTTAGTTTCAGGACATCAAGATGTGGTAAAGTATCAACTTCTTCGTGAATCTATACATTTAATGCTTATCCTTTTTTTTTTTTGTCTTTTCGAACTCAAATTTTAATTTTTGTCTAAGCCACATATGGAAACTTAGCCATGTCCTATTGTTTGCATTGGAAAACTTGACTTTGTCCACTTCTTTAAGTGTTTGTAGTGTAGTAGTTGTCCACCCAGTAAAGTTGGCTGTTCAATACAATACTGCGGTAAAAACAAGGAATCAACCCCAATATCTATTCTCCTGCTTTTGGTTCCCCAAATGTTGGCTGGACACAGGCTGCCCAGAATAGACCATGTTACACAGCCTCCTTTGCAGCAAAATATGGTTATGAGATTAAGTTCTAATTGAAAGTATGCAAACTGACGTGACTTGTCCAATTTCCAAGGCATTCCCTTAAAAGACAAGAGTGTTCCCTCAACTGCTCACATTTCCTTCCATTTTGGCTGGAATGTAGATCCAGTGGACACGGTGGCATGCTCTTTAGCCTTTGTGGAAGAGGGCGACACCCTAGAACAGGGAATGGCACATGTCTTCTATAAAGGGCCAGATGGTAAATATTTTCAGCTTTATGGGACACCCAGGCTCTGTCACAGCTGCTAACTCTGCTGTTGTAGGGGAAAGCAACCACAGACAATATGTAAACAATGGGCATGGCTGTGTTCTAGGAAAACTTTATTTACCAAAACAGGGAGTGGCTGAATTTTCTCTGTAGGCTACAGTTGACCGACCCCAAATCTAGAACACAATAAGGCAACAATATAAAAAAAAGTGGGGCCAGGTGCAGTGGCTCACGCCTGTAATCCCGGCGATTTGGGAGGCTGAGGTGGGTCGATCATGTGAGACCAGGAGTTGGAAACCAGCCTGGGCAATATGGCGAAACCCTGTCTCTACGAAAAAAATACAAACATTAGCTGGGTGTGGTGGTGCATGCCTCTAGTTCCAGCTACTTGGGAGACTGAGGCCAGAGGATCACTTGAGCCTGGGAGGTTGAGGTTACAGTGAGCTGAGATTGTTCCACTGCATTCCAGCCTGGGCAACAGAGTGAGACCTTGTCTCAAAAAAGAAAAAAAGATAATAAAAAGCTTCTGGTCCCAACACTATCAAGGTATGAGGGGTAGGGGAGAGTTAACTGGTCTTCTGTAGAGAGAGATCTTTTGTTTAAGCCACTGTATTTTGGGGAATCATTGTTTCAGCAACTGTCTTTTAATAATTTTTATTTTTTTTAAATACCGTCAAGCCAGAACCTTCTTACCTTTTTTTTTTTTTCTTTTTTGAGATAGAGCCTCACTCTGTCACCCAGGCTGGAGTGTGGTGGCGCAATCTTGGCTCACCACAACCTCTGCCTCCCGGTTCAAGTGATTCTCCTGCCTCAGCCTCCCAAGTAGCTGGGATTACAGGTGCCCACCACCACCCCCGGCTAATTTTTGTATGTTCAGTAGAGACAAGGTTTCACTATGTTGGCCGGGCTGGTCTCAAACTCCTGACTTCAGGTGATCCACCTGCCTTGGCCTCCCAAAGTGCTGGGATTACAAGCTATGAGCCCCACACCCAGCCTCTTCTTAACTTTTTGGATCACAAAGCTCAGTCCTTCTCTCTCATTCTCTGACTCTGTCCTCACAGGACCCTGTGAGGTTATAAACTGGCTGGACTCCTAGAAATTCTCATGGAATCTACATAGCTCTCAGGCCACTCTTCCTGTTTTTTTTCTTTTACCAACAGACTTTGCTCAGTGTTTCTCAGTGTGTTGAAGTCTGGCTTCTACCTCTGTCCTCCAGCGTAACTAAAGATCCCTACTGCCAGCATGGGCTTCCCAGGTGTCACTCCACTTAGCCTCTCCATTGCATCTGCCATGGTGACCCCCTTCTGCAGCCCCTTCTCCCCACAGCCCCCTCCCTTCCTGCTTTCATGAAGCTCTCCCCCGTTGCGTTCTGCAGCACTAACCTATCCTGCCATATGTCTTCCTCACACATCTCTGCCTAATTCAGCTTAGCCACTTTCATTAGTTATTCTTCCTCTGCCTAGCCCTTCATGTTGACAATATGGCCAGTTGCACCCTTGGTTCTCATTCAGTCCCCTCCTGGATTCCCACAAATTCCCCAGGCTTTCATCATGCATCATATTCTAATGACTTCTGAATGTGTACCTTCAGGCTAGATTGCTCTCTGAAGTTCAAACCTGTATGCCCAACTGCCTATTTTGTTCCGGGTGATCTTCTAAATCTGTCATTCTTGGGCTTGGCACAGTGGCTCACACCTGTACTCCCAGCATGTTGGAAGGCCAAGGTGGGCTGATCACTTGAGGTCAGGAGTTGGAGACCAGCCTGGCCAACACGGTGGAACCCCGTCTCTACTAAAAACACAAAATTAGCCAGGTGTGGTGGCACGCACCTGGAATCCCAGCTAGTCAGGAGACTGAAGCAGGAGAATCACTTGAACCCTGGCAGTAGAGGTTAGAGTGAGCCAAGATGGTGCCACTGTACGCGAGCCTGGGCAACAGAGTGAGACTGCTTCAAAAAAATAGAATAAAATGAAATAAATCTGTTTTTCTCCTTTTGTTTATTAGTTGGAATTCTTCTATTCAGAAGAATTTTCCCTCATCAGTTATTTGGTTACCCTGAAATATAATATATACAGAAAATGCAGGTGAATGCTTACTTGTTTTTCCTTATTTACCTATATTCAGAACACTGTGTTGGTGTTCTAACAACCACCAAAAAGAATCAGGAAATGTGTTTTCTGTAATTATCACTATGAACTCATAGGTTTTCATATGGATTTAATGAATTTTGATTTAAAATAGTCATTATTTATTTTGATTCTCAAATTTGCCTCATATTTGGCCAGGTCCAGTTGATGTCTGCATTCTTTTCACGTGATTCCAGTAGTCTTTGATAGCTTTCCTGCTTTCAGATACAACAAGATATTTCAGGCTCATTTTTCATATTTCCAATTCCATATCTGGAGATGATAATTTCTTCAAAGAGCCCTGGTTTCTCTTGGAGAGGAATGGTATTAAAGACCACAGTTTGGGCCAGGCGCGGTGGCTCACACCTGTAATCTCAGCACTTAGGGAGGCCAAGGTGGGTGGATCACGAGGTCAGGAGATCAAGACCATACTGTTTAACACAGTGAAACCCCATCTCTATTAAAAATACAAAAATGTAGCCGAGCGCGGTCGCGGGCGCCTGTAGTCCCAGCTACTCGGGAGGCTGAGGCAGGAGAATGGTGTGAACTCGGGAGGCGGAGCTTGCAGTGAGCCGAGATCGAGCCCTTGCACTCCAGCCTGGGCGACAGAGTGAGACTCTGTCTCAAAAAAAAAAAAAACAAACAAAAAAGACCACAATCCGAGCACTAGGGATATTCATTGCTAATGGGTTATCATTATTTGTAGGACTTTTTGGTAA
Organism: Mandrillus leucophaeus; assembly: GCF_000951045.1. Taxonomy (NCBI): domain Eukaryota; kingdom Metazoa; phylum Chordata; class Mammalia; order Primates; family Cercopithecidae; genus Mandrillus; species Mandrillus leucophaeus. The sequence continues at coordinate 450,694 of NW_012102565.1, read as the reverse complement.
ACAGAGCTAGGATATTATTTGTTTGTTTGTTTGTTTGAGACAGGGTCTTATTCTGTTGTCCAAGCTAGAGTGCAATGGTGTGGCCATAGCTCGCTATAATCTCCAACTGCTGGGCTCAAGCAATCCTCCCACCTCTATCTCCCAAAGTGCTGGGATTACAGGTATGAGCCATCATGCCTGGCCTGGAAATATTTATTTCTTTGGGAGAGAAAAATAAGTTAATTCTATACTTATTACCAATACTTTTAATTCAAAATAAAGACTACTAGGTTTTTATTCTTTGATTTTGTATTTGCATCTCATTTTCTTGTGAAAATATTGGCTCCCAGCAACACTTCTATAATTATTTTTTGTCTTTTATCCTAATACACACATATACATTAAATATATGAACTATTATAATAACATCAAAATAATACTACTACTCCAAAGAGAAATGTACTGAATTCAATTTATAATTTATTTGCAGATATTTTTGTCATGAGATGTATAGTTAAAATATAGTGCTTTAAAGTCATGATAATCATGGCCGGGCGCAGTAGCTCACGCCACCTGCAATCCCAGCACTTTGGGAGGCCGAGGCAGGTGGATCACTTGAAATCAGGAGTTCGAGACCAGCCTGGTCAACATGGTGAAACCCTGTCTCTACTAAAAATAAAAAATTAGCCGGGCGTGGTGGCACTTGGCCTGTAATCCTAGCTACTTGGGAGGCTGAGGCATGAGAATCGCTTGAACCTGGGAGGTGGAGGTTGCAGTGAGCTGAGATTGAGCCACTCCATTCCCAGCCTGGGTGACAGAGTGAGACTCTATCTCAAAAGAAAAAGAAGAAAAGGAAAAAAACCATAAAGCCATGATAATCTTTCTCCAAGTGTTTATACCACTACCTTTTTTTTTGAGACAAAGTCTCACTCTGTAACCCAGGCAGGACTGCAGTGGCATGATCTTGGCTCACTGTAACCTCCGCCTCCCAGATTCCAGTAATCCTCTTGCCTCAGCCTTCTGAGTAGCTGGGACTACAGGTGCACACCACCACGCTGGGCTAATTTTTGTATTTTTAGTAGAGACAGGGTTTCGCCATGTTGCCCAGGCTGGTCTCGAGCTCCTGAGCTCCAGCAGTCCGCTTACCTTGGCTTCCCCAGGTGTTGGGATTACAGGCGTTAGCCACTGCACCTGGTCCTAACTTCATGTAGAATTAGTCTCATTTGTTTCATTTTTCCTTTGTTTTTAGAGTTTGACATTTAAATGTAATTTTAATTTAAATTTCTGTTTTAAATTATATATAACATATATTTGGTTCCAAAATATAACCATAAAACTTGGTATTTTCAGAGGATTACTTGCCATCTCTGTTTCCTTTTCTCTGTTCTTCCCCTATTTCCTATAAAATGGGAATTTAGGTTATTTCCAATGCTATGCATTAAAAACAATGCTCATAGATGTACATTTTCATATTGCTTAAAGTTATATATTCACAGTAGATTCCCAGAAGTAGAATGGCTGTGTCAAAAAGTACCTATTAGCTTTGTTAGACATGGCCAAAATACCCTTTCAGAAGAGTTGCACAAATTTGAAAATCCACCAGCAATGAGGTTTATTTCCCTACAGCCTCACCAACAGATGTATTGTCATGCTTTAACATTTTTGCCTAAGGGTAAAGTATTATGTCAGCTGTATTTTTCTATAGTGAATGAGTTTACGCCTTTTTCCTATTTTTCATGACCTTTATATTGTGAATTGTCAATTCATGTCTTTTTCCAAGTTTGTATTGGATTTTTGTTTCTTTGTCCCTCAACTGACAAGATTACTTTATAAAATAGGGATATTAGTCATTTTTACATGATATATTTATTTTTATTTTTGGAGACAGCGTCTTACTTTGTCACCCAGGCTGGAGTGCAGTGATGTGATCAGAGCTTACTGCAGCCTCGAATTCCTGGATTGAAGTGATCCTTCTGCCTTGGCCTCCTTGGGACTACAGGTGCATGTCACCATGCCTGGATAATTTTTAATTCTCTTTTTTATACAGAAGGGGTCACACTATGTTGCCTAGGCTGATCTTGGACTCCTGGCCTTAAATGATCCTCCCTCCTGAACCTCCCAAAGTGCCCCACAATACATCATGTGGCTGCACCCCCATGATGTATTGTACCCAGCTGCATAATATATTGTGTACGCAGCCACAAGATATATTGCAAATTGAATATTTTCTTACATTTTCTAAGTTGTCTTCAGATTTTGTTTATGGTACTTTTGTCATGCAAAATTTTAAAATTTAATTTTCTGTCAAATTTATCAAATTTTTTTGTTTTGTTTTGTTTTTGAGATGGAGTCTTGCTCCATTGCCTAGGCTGGAGTGCAGTGGCGTGGTCTCAGCTCACTACAACCTCTGCTTCCCAGGTTCAAGCAATTCTCCTGCCTCAGCCTTCCGAGTAGCTGGGATTACAGGTGCCTGGCACCATGTCTGGCTAACTTTTTGTATTTTTAGTAGAGATGGGGTTTCACCATGTTGGCCAGGCTGGTCTCCAACTCCTGACCTCATGATCTGCCTACCTTGGTCTCCCAAAGTGCTGGGATTACAGGCATGAGCCACTGAGCCTGGCCAAATTTATCAATCTTTTAATGCCTCTAGATTTGAAATCATAGTTTTGAAAACGTTTTCCTACTCCAAAGTGTAATAGGAATTCACCCATGGTCTTTTTTCTCCCTCTTACTTGTATAGTTTTATTTTTTACATAGAGATTCTTAATCCATTTGGAGTTTCTTCTTGTTTATGGTGTGAAGTATGAATATGATTTTATCATTTTTCCAAGTGGCTACCTAGTTTTCTTGGCATCATTTACTAAAATGTCTACCTCAGTGATTTGAGATATGGCTTCTATCTAAATTTCCGTATGTACAGTATTTGGGTCTATTTCTAGGCTTTCTATAATATTCCACTTATCTACTTATCTATTCATATGTCTGTATCATTGTTTTAATTATAGCAGCTTTATAGTATGTTTTAATGTCTAATAAGGCTACCCTCACAGTTTTTCTTTTTCATTGTTTTCCTGGCAACTCTGGAATCTCTGCTTTTCCATATAAACTTTTCTATATAAACTTAAGTATTGACTTGTCTAATGCTCTAAAATAGCTTGTTGGTAATTTCTTTTAGATTGCATTGAATTTATAAATTAACTTAGGGAGAACTGTCATCTTTATAATGTTGAGGTTTTTTTTTTTTTGAGACGGAGTCTCGCTCTGTCGCCCCAGGCTGGAGTGCAGTGGCGTGATCTCGGCTCACAGCAAGCTCTGCCTCCTGGGTTCCAGCCATTCTCCTGCCTCAGCCTCCCGAGTAGCTGGGACTACAGGTGCCCGCCGGCTAATTTTTTGTATTTTTAGTAGAGACAGGGTTTCACCGTGGTTTCGATCTCCTGACCTCGTGATCCGCCCGCCTTGGCCTCCCAAAGTGCTGGGATTACAGGCGTGAGCCACGGAGCCCGGCCAAAGTGTTTTTTTTTTTTTTAATGGTGGTGTTCTAGTCTGTATATGTATCTTTCACGGGTGTTTTGAAATGTTTCTCAGGTAGGTTTTGCATATTTCTTGATAAATTCAATCCAAAAAGTATTTAATCTTTTTTTGTTGCTATCATAAATAGGGTTTTCTCTACCTTTTTGTCCTCTGTTTAATGTCTGTGTCTATGAAGGCATATATATGATCATCATATATTAACTTTATGGCCTGCATTTTTAATAAATCATGTCACTACTTGAGTTACTTTTATTATTGTTTATCTGAGGGTTTTCAGGTTTTACTATCATATCATCTGCAAACAAAAATAGTTATGGTTGGGCACAGTGGCTCACACCTGTAATCCCAGCACTTTGGGAGGCTGAGACGGGCAGATCACTTGGGGCCAGGAGTTCAAGACCAGCCTGGCAAACATGGTGAAACCCCATCTCTACCGAAAAATACAAAAATTAGTTGGTCATGGTGGCGTGCGCCTATAGTTCCAGCTATTTGGGAGGCTGAGGCACGAGAATCGCTTGAACCTGGGAGGCAGAGGTTGCAGTGAGCCGAGATTGCACCACTGCACTCCAGCCTGGGTGACAGAGTGAGAGCCTGCCTAAAAAAAAAAAAAATAGTGTTACTTATATGTTACTCATTCTTCTGACCGATTGGATTTCTCTCTACAATGTCACATTATGGTGAAAATAGTTACTTTGTTTCTGATCCTGGTGGAAATGCTTCCAGTGTTTCCCATTAAGATATTGACTTTAAAACTAAAATGTGTGTGTATATGTACGTATGTGTGTAAACGTTGTCATATTAGGAAAGTCTCCTTCAATTACTTTTTTCTTAAGAGGTTTCTTTGTTTAAATAATGAAAAGGTATGAAAATTTATTATCATTAATTTTCGTCATTTATGGAAAGAACCATGTGAATTTTTCCTGATATTGGACCAATGTTGCATCCTGAAATAAATCCATTTATTCATGGCGTCTTGTTTTCTTAATGTGTTGTTAGATTCCGTTTGCTAATATTTACGTTTCTGTATCAATATTCATGACATTGACCTGTAGTTTTCTTTCTTAGCACTGACTTTATCTGGTTTGGTATCAGTGTTACACTTGCTTTATGAAAGGAGTTAAGTTTTTCTTCCTTTTCAATGTTCTAGAATGATGTAGAAAACATTCGGACTATTTGGTCTTCGAAAGTTCAGTGGAATTTCTCTATGAAACTATCTGGGCCTGGTGCTTTTGGGGAGTAGTTTCTTAATAATGTTCTCTATTTCTTTTATGGAAATAAGTTTTCTTATAACAAAGAATGTGATCAATTTTGATAATCTTTTGTGCTTCAAAGAACACCATCAAGAAAGTGAAAAGACAACTCATAGAATAACATAATTTTTTTATTTTTGCAAATTATGTATCTGATAAGGGACTTGTATCTAGAATATACAAAGAAGTATTGCAACTCATTTTTTAAAAAAGACCAATAAACCAATTTAAAAAGCAGTGAAAGATCTAGACAGGCATTTCTCCAAAGAAGACATATATAAGCACTTGAAAAGATGCTCAACACCAGTACTTATCAAGGAAATGCAAATATAAAACACAATGAAATACCACTTTGCATCCAGTAGAATGGTGGTATAGTTTGTCATCTCATGGTGAATTGTAATCCTCAGTATTGGATGTGAGGTATGGTGGGAGGTGATTGGATCATGGGGGTAGATTCCTCATGAATGGTTTAGCACCATTCTCTTGGTGCTATCCTCGTGATAGTGAGTTCTCAAGAGATCTGGTAGTTTAAAAGGGTGTAGCACCTCTCTCCAACTCTCTCTCTTGCTCCTGCTCCTGCTGTGTAAGACTCTAGCTTCCTCCTTTGCCTTCTGCCATGACTGAAAGCTCCCTGAAGCCTCCCCAGAAGCAGATGCACTATGCTTCCTGTATAGCCTGCAGAACTGTGAGCCATTTTCTTATAAATTACCCAGTCTTGTGCAGTGGCTCATGCCTGTAATCTCAGCACTTTGGGAGGCCGAGGTGGTTGGATCACCTGAGGTCAGGAGTTCGAGACCAGCCTGGACAACATGGGAAAATCCTGTCTATACTAAAACTACAAAAATTAGTCTGTCGTGGTCGTGGGCACCTGTAATCCCAGCTACTTAGGAGGCTGCGGCAGGAGAATTGCTTGAACTCGGAAGGTGGAGATTTCAGTGAGCCAAGATCTTGCCACTGCACTCCAGCCTGGGTGAGAAAGTGAGATTCTGTCTCAAAAAGAAAAAAAAAAAAAAAAAAAGGTAAAATCACTCACATCTGCTGGTCGTAGTTGTTTTGTAAAGCACTGGAAAAAATCATCTTTCAGAGTAAGAGGAAGAACTGGAGAATAGAAATTTAATGACAGTAGGTTTGCAATAACCTTGGTATAAAGAGTCTTGGATAATCTGACTACTAACTGAAGGAATTTATTAGAAGCTTTAAAAATCCAAGGTGAAGATGCTACCAAGGTTCTCACAAAGTAACACTGGTTATAGTGAAAGCTATATTGTAACTGAAAAGACAGCATACTTGCCATAAAGTTATAGAGATGGAGAACAGATTAGTGGTTGCTAGAGCTTACAGAGAGGGTCTGGCAGGAAAGACAGGAATTGACTGTGGCTATGAAAGGGAAGTAGCAGGGATCCTTGTGATGAAATTGTTTGGAATCTTAACTGGGGTGATGAATAGAAATGTGATAAAATTGCATAGAACCACACACACACACACACACACACACAAATGTGCATATAAAACTGGTGAAATCTGAATAAATTTTGTGGATCGTACCAATGTCAACTTCCTGGTGTTACAGGATCTCTGGGTTGTCAACTTTTCTGGTCAGAAACCTTTGTGGCCGAGGCGCCTTTGCCTGAGTTCTTGTCCTGCGTCCAGGAAGAATGAGGTATGCAGGCAAGTGAAGGGTGAAGAAGAAGAGTTTTATTTAGTGTTAGACTAGTTCAGAGGAGTGGGTAGCTACTCTCTGTAGGCAGGTCTTCTCATTGAGTGTTCAGCTCTCAGCAGAGAGGAGGCCCTGGAGAGGGTGGCTCCTCTCCGTAGGCAAGTCATTTGGATGTCTCTGCAGGTCTCCGGAGCTCTTCCAGAGAGGGTAGCTCCTCTCTGCCAGCAGGTCGTCTCCGCAGCTCTCAGTGGAGAGGGTACTCCTCTCTGCAGCTGGTCCTCCCATCCTCTCTCTGTCCTCTTCCTCCTCTGGCCATCCTCTGCCCTGCTCTGGCTGAGCCCAAGGCTTTATGGACCTCAGAGGGGAGGAAGGGCCTGCTGATTGGTCCATCGGCAGCCATGGGCACCCAGAAGAGGCACCAGGAGTCCCCACTCCGGTGGTGGGACTGGCAGCCTGGCCCCCAGTCTTCAGGCCCTCCCTGGCCTGAAGATGGGGCCTTACTGGGGACCTGCCCTTTTCTGCCCAGGAATTAATCTGCCTCCTGCTGCCATTCATGGCCCTAGGGCTCGGCCCCAATCCCCAGTCAGAGATCAGAGCAGGTGCTGGGAGCGGAGAGAGGCCAGGCAGCAGGAGAAGACACCCCCGAGCCTGCAGGGATGTTGGCGAGGGGGAGGAAAGGGGGCGGCCACAGCTGCACCTGGGAGCTCCCACCCTGCCAACTCAGAAGGGGCAGGGCTCCTGCTTATCCCCACCTCCTGCCTGCTTCCTGGAGCCAGGAGGCCCACGTCTGCAGCCCTGGGCATGGGCAGCTGCAGCTGCACCTGGGAGGGCAGATCCTGCCTGTTTCTGGCTCCCCTAAGAGCACAGGGAAACTCGGATCCAGAGCTGCAGTTTGGGTGGCTGTAGCTCTGCCCAGGAGGGCAGGGTTCCTGCCTGCTCCTTAGAGCAAGAGGCCTGGGTCTGCAGCTGTGGTTTGGGAGCTGTCCCAACTCAGAAGGGGCAAGGCTCCCACTGGCTCCATGGCATGTGCAGCCCTAGCCACGCTTCCCGGCTGCAGTCGCCATGATGGCAGCAGTCACTGCTGTCACTGGTTTCAACACTGTTGTTGTATAGCTATGTAAGATGTTACTACTGCAGAATACTGGGTGAAGGGTACACAGGACTGCTCTTTGCATTTTTTCTCCTAAATTTCCTGTGAATCTATAATTATTTCAAAATATTTTTTTTTTTAAAAAAACAAGATATTTGGAAATCCACATAAAGTTTCAAGAATTTTAGAAATTATCTCCTCCTTTTTGTAACTCTGCTTTGTCTCAGTATTTCCTTGGTGGAAATGCTCTTCTTTTCCATTGCCTAAATCCTACTTTTAAAGGACATCTTCCACGATGCTTTGCCTAATTAATTTTTTTTCTTGTTCTTTTGTTGGGCTACTGGTACATCTTAGATCTAATCAGACTGTCTCCAAATATTTTCCTCCCTTCCTCTCATAGGTGGATGGTGGTTGCTGTGGTGCATAGCCTAGGAATGAAATGCTCATTACCCCACCACTTAGGTGCTTCCTTCAGGAATTACCTCAGTGGAAAAGAACTGTTTCATCCTTGGTCGTGGTTCCCTCCTGGAGTGGCTGATACACAATGTGGGGTTGTTAAAGTTTAACCTTTTGCTTCATTTCAGGACATCTGTGAAGGTCATACCATCTTCAGAACTTTTAATGCTTGCAGGATCTGTAATAACTCCTCTTTCATACCTGATATTGTTAATTTGCTCTCCCTCCCTCCCTCCCTCCCTCCTTCCTTCCTTATCTCACTCTGTTGCTCTAGCTGGAATGCAATGGTGCAATCATAGCTCACTATAACCTCGAAGTCCTGGGCTCAAGCAATCCTCTCACCTCAGCCTCACATCTGTAGCTGGGACTGCGGGCGTGTGCCACCATACTTGGCTATTAAAAAACAATTTTGTTTGTTTAGAGATGAGGTCCTGCTATCTTGCCTAAGCTGATCTTGAACTCCTGGTTCCAAGCAATCCTCCTGCCTTGGCCTACCAAAGTGCTAGCTTTATAGGAGTGAGCCACTGTGCCTGGCCTCCCTTCAGTTTTTGAGTCTTAGATGGCTCAAAACGTTTGACACATGTATGTTTCAGGTGTCAGCCAGAAATGTGGGCAGCTCATACACATACAAATAGTTTGGTTTTCCTTCTCTCTGACTTCTTTCCTTCTTGGGTGATTTCCTTTCTTGGATTTTCCCCCACTTTCCAGATGTGCTATGTATCCCAAACTCTGTCTTCTGGTTTTTGAAGCCAGTAAGATTGAGAGTAACAACTGGGCCCTGTCCTCAAGCAGAAAACCCATGACAATGGGAAACTCCCTGGGTCCCATTCCTTTCTTCCCAGCATCAACTTCCCTCTGATATCTATCTTCTTAGGGTGTTCTCCAGTATCTTCAGGTAGTTATTTTTCGTACTTCGTCCAGAGTTTTTAGTTTTTATCTATGGGAAGAACGGTCCAATAGGAGGTACTCAGTTGTAACCAGAAACAGAACTCCTTATTTTTCTTCTAATGTCTCTACTGATCTCTACTGATCTTTCTTCTTTCATTCCTGATATTGGTAATTTGTGTTCTCTCTCTCTTTCTTTTGACTGATCAGTTTAGCTAGAGGTTTACCAATTTTATTGGTCTTGTGGGTGGAGGATCACCTAGGTGCTGAGGCAAGAGACTGAAAGCACAAACTGTTTCACTATAATAAGGAAAATAGTTAGAATGAGAATAGCCATAATACAAATTAGATACAGAGATGATCATGGACAATTATCAATCATTATTATAAGCATTATTAATCATTAGCTTTTAACATTACTCTTTGTTGCATTATTAATATAATCTAGGAATAACCGGTGGGTATAGGGTCAGGTGCTGAAGGGACATTGTGAGAAGTGACCTAGAAGGCAAGAGGTGAGCCTTCTGTCATGCCCACATGAGGGTCGCTTGAGGGCTCCTTGGTCAAGTGGTAATGCCGGTGTCTGGGAAGGCACCTGTTACTTAGCAGACCGCGAAAGGGAGTCTCCTTTCCTTGGAGGAGTCAGGGAACACTCTGCTCTACCAGCTTTTTTTGGAAGGCTGGATATTATCCAGGCCTGCCCGTAGTCATCCGGAGGCATAAATCCCTCCCTGTGGTGCTGTGCTTCAATGGTCATGGTCCTTGTCCACTTTCATGTTCCTCCCGTATTCCTGGTTCCTCTTTGAAGTTCGTGGTAGATAGCGGTAGAAGAAAAAGTGAAAGTCTTAAAGTCTTTGATCTTTCTTATAAGTGCATAGAAGATGATGATGTATGCTGCCTTCTCTTTTTTTCTCTGCTTTGGTTACCTAAGAAGGAAGGGCCCCCTGTACTATGATCATGTGACTTGCTTCACCTTGTCAATCACTTAGAAGATTCACCCTCCTTACCCTGCCCCCTTGTCTTGTATGCAGTAAATGTCAGCTAGCCCAGCCATTCGGGGCCACTACCAGTCTCTGCATCTTGATGGTAGTGGTCCCCTGGGCCCAGCTGCTTTCTCTTTATCTCTTTGTCTTGTGTCTTTATTTATTACAATCTCTTGTCTCTGCACACAGGGAGAACACCCGCTAAGCCCCATAGGGCTGGATCCTACAGGTCTTTTAAAAAAATCAGCTATTTTAGCTGGGTGCAATGTTGAGTGCCTGTAATCCCCAGCTACTCCAAAGGCTGAGGTGGGAGGATTGCTTGAGCCCAGAATTTTGTGACCAGCCTAGGCAATGTAGCAAGACTTCATCTCAAAAATAAATAAATAAACTGAAAAAAGAACTAGCTCTTTTATTTAATTGATTTCCAAAATTATCTTTATTATTTCATTTTCTATTATTTTCAGTTTTCCCCCTAATTTCTTAAAGTGGAAGCTAAAATAATTTAACTTATACTTTTTCTTTTCTTATATTTTTATTCCTTATATTAAGCATGTAATGCTATAATTTTCCTCTCTAAAGAAAGCACTACTTTAACTGCATTCAATGCTTTTTGATATATATTTTTATTCAGTTCAAAATATGCTTGTTTCCTTTACCATTACTACTTTGACCCATGAGTCAAAGTGTGTACTTAATTTCAAAAGAAGTGTATTACTTAATTTCAAAATATTTGCGTTTTCCACATATCTGTTATTGATTTATAATTATAAGACAACATACTGTATACAATTTCAATCTATTTAAATTTATCAATGTTTATTTTATGAACTAGCATAAAAATATTCTACACACTTAAAAGGTGCATTTAGCTATTTATGGAGTGTTCTATAAACATTAAATAGGTCAAGTTGGTTAGTAGTGTTGCTCCGGTTTTTTATGCACTTACTGATTTTTTTGTCTAGTTTTTTCATTAATTGCTGAGAGATGAATGTTAAAATCTCCACTACAATTTTCAATTTTTCTTTTCTTTTTTTTTTTAATGGAGTCTCTGTCACTGAGGCTGGACTGCAGTGCTGCGATCTCGGTTCACTGCAACCTCCACCTCCTGGGTTCAAGCAATTCTCCTGCCTCAGCCTCCTGAGTAGCTGGGATTACAGGTGCGTGCCATCATGACTGGCTGATTTTTGTATTTTTAGTACAGATGGGGTTTCACCCTGTTGGTTAGGCTAGTCTTGAACTCCTGACCTCATGATCTGCCCACCTCGGCCTCCCAAAGTGCTGGGATTATAGGTGTGAACCACCGTACAGGGCCTACAATTTCAAGTTTTTTGAATTGTCCTTTCGGTCTTTGCTTCACATTTATTGAAGCTCTGCTATTAGTTCCAAACAATTTTTTCTTTTTTTTGAGACAGAGTCTTGCTCTGTTGCCCAGGCTGGAGTGCAGTGGTGCAATCTTGGCTCACTGCAACCTCTGCCTCCCAGGTTCAAGCGATTCTTCTGCCTCAGCCTCCTGAGTAGCTGGGATTACAGGTGCGCACTATGACACCTGGCCAATTTTTGTATTTTCAGTAGAGATGGGGTTTCACCATGTTGGTCACGCTGGTCTTGAACTCCTCCTGACCTCATGATCCACTCGCCTCAGCCTCCCACAGTGGTGGGCTTACAGGTGTGAGCCACTGCGCCTGGCCAGAGTCAGACAAATTTAAGACTGTTATATCTTCTTGATGATCTAATCCAATTATTATTATAAAATGTCCCTTACTTTTTGCAACCAGCATATCTGAACAGCTACAATTTCTTATAACAAAACTATAGGAGGTGCACATGATTTTCTATAATAAACATGTAGAGCATGTACTTGGAGTACATGTAAAAGCAAACACAAAAGCAAAAAACAAAAAACATTAGAGCAAGCATTAACTTTACATTAAACAGGACATATTGTAAGAGATAAATAACTTTTTCAGGGTTAAAAATCAGGATATCACAGGTGAATTTCTTATAAACAAACTAGGCAGGACTGAATTTCATGCTGGTAGGAAGATAAGCAAGAAAGGACATTCATACCAATCTAGCTAATGTTAATTTTCTTAGTGTCGTTGAGGTAAATACTATCTAACTTTTACTTATTTTTATGACAGGACACTATGGCATGCTCAATGCTTTGTTTTCTCAAAGCTCTTATGCCAACATTTTCTTCATTCTCTCAATAGGTGGATAGCTCCTTAACATGATAAAAGATATCTACTTCGGTCCTTAAAACCAACATCACGCTTAATGGGAAAATTCTAGAGATATCTCATTAAAGATAGGAATAAGACATAAACGTCTACCGTCATTATTATTATTAAATATTTTACTGGAGATACTAGCCAAAGCAATTAGATATGAGAAAGTAGAGGTATAAAACTTGGAAAGAAGTAGGTAAAACTATCTGAATGATAAGATTGTAATCCTAGAAACTCTACGAGAATGAACTCCAAACAATAAAGCAACTTAGTAAGGCAGTGGATCACGATATTACTATGCAGGAAATGATACTTTCATGTATACATACAACCACGATGTGTAGTAACCCCATTCAGATTTGATAGTTCTAGGATCCTGCTGCTCTTGAGTGAATTTCTCAAAGTGGCCATTTAACCACTTAAAAGTACCCCTCATATGGCATTATAGTCAGTCCCTCCTCTCTCCACCTCCTACCCCTTCCCTGACTCCTTAGAAGTTGAGAAGTATCAAAACAGACCCTTTCTTTAAATATATAGAAAAAGAAGGGTAGACTGTGTATTTGATGGGTACTTCTGGCTATAAGAAACAGAATCCCTGACTTAAGGTGAGTTAATAATAACTAAAATTTATTAAGCACTCTTACAATACTTACAGTATGACCAGCACTATTTTAACCCATTTAATCTTTATGGCATCTTTATCAGAAAACAGTAAGGATCCCAGCACTCTGGGAGGCTGAGGTGGGTGGATCACTGAGGTCAGGAGTTCAAGAGAAGCCTGGCCAACATGGTGAAACCCCTTCTCAACTAAAAATACAAAAGTTAGCCAGGTTTGGTGGTGCATGCCTGTAGTTACAGCTACTTGGGAGGTTGAAGCAGGAGAATCGCTTGAACCTGGGAAGTGCACGTTGCAGTGAGCTGAGATTGTGCCACTGCACTCCAGCCTGGGAGACAGAGTGAGACTCAGTCTCAGAAAAACAAGAAACAAAAATAATAAGGAAACTTATTAGACATCCCTACAAGGCGTTCAGATACAGCGTGAGCTCCAGGTTTGGAATGATGTCACCAAGGACATCATTTTATAACTTTGTTCAGTTGTCCTCAGCATTGGTCCATCAGTTTTATTCCTCGTGATGGGCAGGATGGCTGTTAATGACAGTGTGGGATAGATGTTTCCACCTCAAGAAGACAGTATATCAGAATTCTCCCGAGCATGAAATAGTGGTCCTTTCCTTCAGTCAGATTGAGCCAACTTGGGTCATATACTCATTCCTTGATCAGCAAATATTTCCAGAAAAATTCTGTATGATGACTGGTTTAATCAGTATCATTTTGATTCTGGAATAGGGCAGCTATCTGAATGAAATAAGGATTTTAGTACAAAGGAGTTAAGAGGAAAATGAATATTGGATAGGTAACATTATTCACTATAGAGTTTTGTTTTTAATGTAAAATTTAGACGAAAACTTTAGCAGATTTAAGTCCAGTGATAGAAATGCTAAGTTCTGAGTTTTCAAGCAAATGGTCAGAAAAGCCTCTTTAATGTTTTATTACTTACAAACATATTTCTCTGTCTGGTACAGAACAGGAGCTAACTGATTTGGGGTTCATTTTCATGAATGTTGTATGAAATGCACATATACCAAACCTCATAAGCTTTTTATTAGTTGATTTATTCTTTGAAATATTAAGCTTGGTGTAAGGTATTATAATCTCAATCTCTTTCTTTGAAAATGTAAGAAGTCAATAGTCAATGTTGCATCAATGAATATTACTCAGTGGATGCCTATTTTATTTCTTCTTTTTCTCTAAGAACCACTTAAATAGTCCTTATGGTTCAAGTATCTCACAGTCTGATTAGTTTCTATTAATTCTTTGGAAAAGAAACATTCTGGGAACTCAGAATTGAACGGTAGGTTGCTTTGATAATGTTCTCATTTAGCTAGTGGATTCCAGAGTGATAGAATATATGTTTGGCAACTTAATTGTGTAGGAAGAAAAGAACTTCTGTTAGCAGTTTTTTAAAAAAGTTTAAAAATTTTTTTTACCTCACTTAAAAAAAGTTTGATGTCTTGTGAAAGTTTTATAGCATGCATAATATATTAATGCCATACATGATACATGTAAATTTTTTTTTTTTTTATGATAGGGATGTGTGATCAAGAGTTTAAGAATGCCTTAGTCCAAAGTTAATTAGTCTTGGAGTCAAGGCTTCGCAGAGGAAAGATACTGGATTTCAAGCTTGACATTAAGATGATAATAGTGGTGACTATGGAATAATCAATATAAAAATAATAATAGCTAACATTCACTGAGCGCCTACAAAGTGCCAGACACTATTCTAAGCGCTTTACATCCTCATAACAAACCTATGAGGTAAATGCTATTATTATCCACCTGACTTCTGAAATTTTCTTACCCCGGTACTCCCTGGTGTTAACTGGGCACTCAATTTGTAGAATAAAATAAAATTTAGTGCTGCCAAATTTGTCAGCTGAACGGGGCGGCATGGATTTCAGTGCTGGAGTGGGGGTCAGACGGCCCGGGGCTTTGTGTCCTTAGAGGCCAGCGGAAGCGCCGCATACCTGCGAGAAATAACGTGAGCCGGTGCTTAAATTTCCTGGGTTAGTGCTACTGGACTGAATGCATTTGCAATAACCGGACGCAGAAAAAAAAAAAAAAACCGGGGACCAGGGGAGGCGAACCCCTTCCCAGCGCGAGTCTGAACGTCTGAGAAGCAGAAGCCACAAGTCCCGGCGACCTAAGTCCTGGATCCGCCGGCCCGAACACCCGCGTTAGCATTTACAATCCGGGGTGAGCTGAAGCTTCCGGTTGCCCCGGTTCGACGCTCTAGCCCTGCGAGCTGCAGACGCCGGAAGTCTCGACTGCTCCCCGCTGGCGCGCCGGACCGCGGTCATTTACCCGTGTCCCCCCACGCCTGGAAGAACTGCTGACACTCTCCACAGCGTGGTGGTTCTGTTGCTCACAGGTTAGTCTCCTGCGGCAGTAGGAGTCTCCGTCTTCCCCCCAGCGAGAAGCGTTTGTTCCTGCAATCCGGGCGGCCGCCTTCGCGCGCGGGGTGCTGTGCTGCTTAGAGAGTTCCCTCACGGGTCACATCGCGGAGGTTCGCGCCGGCTCCGGGTCGCGACCTCCCTGCGCTGCTTCTTTGGCTGCTGGTAACCCGCGCTGGCTCCGTCCGCTCGGAGTTAGGAGACTGTGTCGAGCTAACGTTGACTTTGTCCTGCAGTTTTTGCTGGGCATCCCCAACAGCACACTGTAAAGAGTTGGGGTCCTCTCGAAGAGTTGGGACTGGGTGCTTTTGTTGGTAGTACTAAATTTCAACACCTGGGGAGTACGCTGCCCACATTATTGTAGGAAAGAATTATCTGGTTTAGTGGTTATAATACTTTTTATCCCTGCCACACTTGAATGACAGAAAAATCCTACCAACAGGAGCTGACTACAAAAGTGAGTTTCTGTGTAGGGGACATTGGATGTATGTATCAGTGCCTGTCAGTCTGTATGTGTGTTTGGGGTGGATGCTGTGTAATTTTTAAAAATCTGTGGAGATTCTGATAATTTGATTACCTGTTTCTCCAGTCTTCCCCTAATTCCTTCCCATTTTCCCCTGGGGGAAGTGGTGCCTCACTTTTGGATAGAAGTAGCAACTCTTCGCTTACACTTGCACGTTTAAAACATATCTGATTGTGTTATTTCTGTCCTCAGAATCTTCCTGGACTTCCCGTTGCCTTCAGGATAATACACATTTCTTAGCCTAACTTAAGGGGCCTTCGGGGCCTTGATTCTGCTGAATTTTTCAGTCTTTGCTACTTTCATGGAAAACACACCTGCAGGTACACTCATATTATGCTCCCACCATGCCAGTTTACAGTAATTTAATAACTTTAGATACGGCAAAGTTTCATATGGTTTACCCAAGTTTTTATTTTTGCTTTAACATTTAGCCAAAATCGATTGAATTCATAATATTACTAGGCACTGTTTTAAAAAACGGGATAAAGTGAAAACAAAACAAAACAAAACAGTCTTCAGTCCTTTAAAAAAATAAAACAACTTTCTGACACATAGTTCACCCACCATAGAATTCACCATTTAAAATGTAGCGGTGGCTCACGCCTGTAATCCCAGCACTTTGGGAGGCTGAGGTGGGCGGATCACGAGGTCAGGAGATCGAGACCATTCTGGCTAACACGGTGAAACCCCGTCTCCACTAAAAATACAAAAAATTAGCCGGGCGTGGTGGCTGGCGCCTGTAGTCTCAGCTACTCAGGAGGCTGAGGCAGGAGGATGGTATGAACCCGGGAGGCGGAGCTTGCGGTGAGCTGAGATCGCGCCGCTGCACTCCAGCCTGGGCGTCAGAGCTAGACTCCGTCTCAAAATAAAAAATAAAAAACAACCAAACCTAAAAGTAATTAGTACATTCACAAGGTTGTACAACCATCATCACAAAATATGCTGTAATCTTCTTCAACTTCATTAGTTGGTTTAATTTTATTAAGTCTATTACGGACAGACTGCAGTAAGTTATTCTTGTATTCTTTTGTTCATGTTTAATGTGCTGCATTCAGTTTGTGAGAGCCATATTGGAACAATTTTCGAACATTTTCATCACTCCAAAAAGAAACCCTGTACTTATTCAGCAGGCTCACCTGACTTCCCCATCCCCACTCCCCATTCTAAGCCCTAAGCAACTATGAATTGACTGACTGTATATTTGACTGTTCTGGATTATTCATGTGAGTGAAATCATACAGCATGTGGTCTTTTTCAGCTGGCTTCTTTTACTTAACATTCATGTTCTTCTGTGTTGTATTTAATAGCATGTGTTGAAGGGGTGGCCTGCCTCTCCACACCTGTGGGTGTTTCTCGTTAGGTTGAACGAGAGACTTGAGAAAAGAAATAAGACACAGAGACAAAGTATAGAGAAAGAAAAGCGGGGGCCCAGGGGACCGGCGCTCAGCTTACAGAGGACCCACGCCGGCACCGGCCTCTGAGTTCCCTTAATATTTATAGATAATTATCTTTACCATCTTGAAGATCAGGGAGTGGCAGGACAATAGGATCATTTTTAGGGAGGAAATTAGCAGTAAGACATAAGAACAAGGATCTCTGTGACATGAATAAGTTTAAAGGAAAATCCTGTGCCTTGAGATAAACCTTTTAGCAACATTGTTTCATCCTATCACATGGGGATAAACCTTGGACAATACCTAGCTTTTCTAGGAACAAAGACACACCCTGCACGCCCAAAATCCATTAAACCTTGAGTTACCACAGCACATGTCTCTTGCAAGGACAAGGTTGGGGGTAGGGTCACAGATTAACAGCATCTCAAATACAGAACAAAATGGAGTCTCTTATGTCTACTTCTTTCTATGTAGACACAGTAACAGGCTGATCTCTTTCTTTTCCCCACATGTGTCAGTACTTCTTTAATTGCTGGTTAATCTTTTATTTTATGGGTATTACCACGATTTATTTTCCATTAGTTAGTGGACGTTTGGATTGTTTCCACCTTTTGGCTATTATGTATAATGCTGCTGTGAACATTCACCTACAGGTTTTTGTGTGGACATACCATGTTTTCATTTCTCTTGCATATGTGCCTAGGAGTGAAATGGCTGGGTCATATGGTATCTCTGTTTAACATTTTAAGAAACGGTCAGACTGTTTTCCAAAGCATCAGTGTGCATCTTTTTAACATTCTCACCAGTAGTGTATTAGGGTTTTGATTTCTCACTCCTTGCCAACACTTGTCATTATCTGTCTTTCTGATTCTGGCCATTCTAGTGGGTGTGAAGTGTGTGTCATCGTGTTTTCATTTTTTGTTTCGTTGACATGTAGTAATTGTACATATTTAGGGACTACAGAATGTTATTTTGATAAATGTATACAATGTGTAATGATCAAATCAGGTAATTAGCATGTCCATCACCTCGAACATTCATCTTTTCTTTGTGTTGCAACCATTAAAAATCTCCTAACTTTTTGAAAATATTGTGGTTTCAAATCGCGTTTCCCTGATGGCTAATGATGTTGAGCATCTTTTCAAGTGCTTATTGCCCATTTATGTATCTTCTTTGGAGAAATGTCTGCTCAGATCCTTTGCCCATTTTTAAATTAGGTTCTTTTTTGTAATTGAGTTGCAGGAGTTCTTTATATATTCTAGATACAAGTCATTTATCAGATATGTGACAGTCTTTTAGATTATGCTACCGTTCTTTTAGATGAGAAGCACATGAGATTAACTTTTAGTAGCCTTGGAGACCTCCTTGTGGGTGTGTGATTGTAGTTTAGAGAGTGATGGTTTTCCGACAGCTACATGGGAGGCCAGGCCCAGGAAAAATGCTGTGAAAGAACCTGTGAGGAGCGTTTTAAGACTTGAAAAATGAAGCAAGGGGAAACTTTGTAATTTGCCATTCCGTATTGAGTTTTATCTGTCTTTATTGATTTTTAGGAGTTTCTTCGTGCAGGAATATTAAGCCATTGACTGTTAGGTATGTGGCAGATATCTTCAATCTATTTAGTTAACTTTGTTTTATCTTTTTTACTATACTGTTGTTTTACATTTTTGTGTAGTCAGGACTTTTCCTCTAAAAGCCTTCTGGCCAGTAGTTTAGAATATTGTTCTTTAATTATAGGAGTTAGAGAAACTGACATAGTACTTCCCAGTTAGTGTGACATCTGAGTCCCTGGTGTTATGTTTAGCCTAATAGTGTTCATTGTTTCAGACATTGGTGCCTCCCTGTCTCTCTGCCTCGAAAAATATGCCATGATCTGCTTCAACTTTGTTCATTTAACTCTCTACTTTAAACAGACTCTAAGAAGTTATTCTTTTATTCTCTTGTTCATGTTTCATATACTGCATTAGATTTGTGAGAGCCATATTGGACAGTTGGTCACCAAATATTAGGTACTTTTTTCATACTAGCAGGTATTTATTTGAAGATTTAATGTATGCAGAGGTTGAGTGTAACTATTGTGTTCTGTATTGTTTGGGGCGTGTTGGAAAAATTAGTTTTATAAAATCCTGTTAACATTGTAATTTTTTAAAAATTTTATTGGTTAAAAGGCAGTAGTAGTTATATACATATGTGTGTGTGTGTGTGTGTATATATATATATATATTTTTTTTTTTTTTTTTGAGACGGAGTTTCGCTTTGGTACCCAGACTGGAGTGCAATGGTGTGATCTCAGCTTACTGCAACCTCTGCCTCCTGGGTTCAAGTGATTCTCCTGCCCCAGCCTCCTGAGTAGCTGGGATTACAGGAGGCTGCCACCACTCCCAGCTAATTTTTGTGTTTTTAGTAGAGACGGGGTTTCACCATGTTGACTAGGTTGGTCTGGAACTACTGACCTCACCGCCTTGGCCTCCCAAAGTGTTGGGATTATAGGTGTGAGCCACTGCGCCCAGCCAGTAGTAAAAGTATTTTTAGAAACTGAGCATTTTGACAATCTAAGGGAAGTGATGTACAATAGCTTCCAGAAAAAAATTGCATCTCTCTGTTTACATATAATGGCCAAAATTTCATTCTTTCACCATGGCTTGATTCCAGTTAGAACTCTGTGCTTCTTGTTTCAGTGTTTTGTCTTTTCTTTTTAAAAATTGTGATAGAATATACGTAACATAAAATTGACCATTTTAACTATTTGTAAAGGTACAGTTCAGTGCCATTAAGTACTTTCTCATTGTTGTGTAACCATAACCACCATCTACCTCCAGAACACATTTTTCTTTGTTGCTCTGGCTGGAGTGCAATGACGTGATCTCGGCTCGCCGCAACCTCCACCTCCCGGGTTCAAGTGATTCTCCTGCCTCAGCCTCCCGAATAGCTGGGATTACAGGCATGCACCACCATGCCCAGCTAATTTTGTATTTTTAGTACAGACGGGGTTTCTCCATGTTGGTCATGCTGGTCTTGAACTCCTGACCTCAGGTGGTCTGCCCACCTCAGCCTCCCAAAGTGCTGGGATTACATGCGTGAACCACTGCACCCGACCCAGAACACTTTTATCTCCACACGCTGCACCCATTAAATGATAAATCTCTGTTCCTCCCTCTCTCCAGCCCCTGGCAACTACCATTATATTTTCTGTCTCTATGAATATGACTCTTCTAGGGTCCTCATAAAAGTGGAATCATAAAATATTTGTCCTTTTGTGTCTGGTTTATGTAGCATGTCTTCAAGGTTAATTCATGTTGTGGCATGTGTTAGAATTTTCTTCTTTTTAAAGACTGAATAATATTACATTGTATTCCATAGAACACATTTTGTTTATCCATTCATTAGTCAATAGATATTTGGGTTGTTGCCACCTTTTGGCTATTGTGAATAGTGTTGCTATGAACATTGGTATACAAATGTCTGAGTTCCTGCTTTCAATTATTATTATTATTATTTTTTCTTTGAGATGGAGTCTTGCTCTGTCTCCCAGGCTGGAGTACAGTGGTGTGATCTTGGCTCACTGCAACCTCCGCCTCATGGTTCAAGTGATTCTCCTGCCTCAGCCTCTTGAGTAGCTGGGACTACAGGCATGCACCATCACGCCGGCTAATTTTTATATTTTTAGTAGAGATAGGGTTTTGCTGTGTTGGCCAGGTTGGTCTTGAACTCCTGACCTCAAGGGATCCGCCCACCTCAGCGTCCCAAAGTGCTGGGATAACAGGTGTGAACCACCATGCCTGGCTGTGCTTTCAGTTCTTTTAGGTATACGTACCCAGAAGTGGAATTGCTGGATTGCAGGGTAATTCTTTTGATTTTTAAGGAACTGCCCGTACGCTTTAGTGTTTTTGTTATTTACATAAAAGATGAGATTTAAAAGAATTGTGTAATTTAGCCATGGATTATCACATTTACCTTTCTAAAGGGCCATTTCCTACTTGAAGGGTAGGTGTTTTTGTATTAGGACTTGGAGATCTTTGAGTTTTAAAATTATTGCAGTTCACAGTAAATAAAAGGTTTATCTTGGATAGTTTTCCAAATCCTGAACATCTCTATGATCCAAGATTTTGTTGTTGTTGTTGTTGTTTTTTGAGATAGGGTCTCACCTTGTCACCCAGGCCAGAGTGCAGTGCCATGAACATAGCTCACTGCAGCCTTGACCTCATGGGCTCAAGTAATCCTCCTGCTTCAGCTCCTCCAGCAGTTGGGGCTACAGGCACATGCTACCATGCCCGGCTAATTTTTGTATTTTTTGTAGAGATGGGATTTTTGCCATGTTGCCCAGGCTAGGCTCAAACTCCTGAGCTCAAGCAATCCGCCTGCCTCAGACTCCCAAAGTGCTGGGATTACAGGCGTGAGCCACCTCGCCTAGCCTTTTTTTTTTTCTTAATGCTTTCTGTATTTTTAGTCTTTTTGGGGAAATTACCCATCATGACAGACTCTAAAATGGAGGTGAGTTTGCAAACTTGTATAGTTCCAAAAGTCTGTGAATTGTTCTGGTATCATACTACTGCTCCATTTGGATGCTTTGGCAATTACCCTGGTGTGCTGTGACTATTGCTGCTTCTGACAGGCAAGTTTACCTTCCTCAGTGCAAAGATAACCATGTCATTAGTTAGTTGAAGATTAGGAGATGACCAGCATTATTCTCTTTTACGACTGTATCATTCTTTTTTCAACTATTTTCCTGTTGTTGGAACTGCAAATTATTGTGGGTACTGCAGTCCCTTTGAATAGCTGTGACCTCCCAGGTATGACTGGGAAAATGTAGAAAAACAGCCAACAGTATGGCTCAACCAAAACTTAGAAAACTAAGATTGCGTGTGGCTGCCAGATCCTGGGAACAGGATGGCTTAAGGGCAGCCCTAAGGGATAAAGGGTAGAGGATTTTTATGTGTTACACCTTCTCTAACAACCTCTCCCTCCCATTGCAACATCTTTCATAAGGTCTCAGTTTAATATTCCATCATTGCTGTTACAACCAATATCACTTTATTAACAGCAAGTGTATTATCAGGAGAGATGGGAGGAACTAGTGTGTTAATGTGACTTTTGCTCTTAGTTTGGGTCTCTTTGTCATTTGGACTCTGATCTGGTGATCTGTTATCTTGTGGGCTCTTGGTGCCTTATGACATTTGGCATTTGCAAATGCACTGGAAAGGTCCCCAGATGGATTTAGATGTTCCAGATCTCATGGAACTTTGATGTCACTTACATTCATAAGTGATCTAGCAAATACTAAGATTACTTAGATGCTAAGCACTCAACTTTCCCTGTTTATGCACCAGCTTTTTGAGGGAGATGAAACACAATCACATAAAGGATGTACCAGATGGGCGTGGTGGCTCATGCCTGTAATCTCAGCACTTTGGGAGGCCAAGGCAGTCGGATCACTTGAGGTCAGGAGTTCAGACCAGCCTGGCCAACATGGTGAAACCCTGTCTCTACTAAAAATATAAAAATTAGCTGGGCCTGGTGGCAAGTGCCTGTAGTCCTAGCTACTCACAGGCTGAGGCACCAGGCACAAGAATCGCTTGAACCTGGGAGGCAGAGGTTGCAGGGAGCTGAGACTGTGCCATTACACTCTAGCCTGGGCGACAGAACAAGACTCTCGTTTTGTTGTAGGGAAAAGCATTTCCTAGCCAGGCGTGATGGCTCATGCCTGTAATCCCAGCACTTTGGGAGGCCAGGGTGGGCAGATCACTTGAGTCCAGCAGCTTGAGACCAGCTTGGGCAAAATGGCGAAACCCCATGTCTCTACTAAAAATACAGAAGAACTAGCTGGGCATGGTGGTGCACACCTTTGGTCCCAGCTACTCAGGAGGCTGAGGTGGGAAGATCACCTGAGTCTGGGAGGTCGAGGCTGCAGTGAGTTGCAGTGGCACGACTGCAGTCCAGCTTGAGTGACAGAGTGAGACCCTGTCTCAAAAAATAAATAAATAAATAAATAAAAGTTACCAGAATCAAAGGTGAATACTCCTAACTTTTGGTTATAGATTGTTCCTTTCGTTGAAATGTTATATGCTAGGGGCAAAGATTGACTTCTGATGTGCAATGGTAGCCTTTAGAAACACTTCTATTCTACATCCATATTTAAGTATGTCATCATGTAGTATTACATTAGAATTTTTCTAATGTTTTTTGGGCCTCAAGCCTTTGAGCTATAAGTAGCAAAACTTTGAAATTTATGTGAATACTTTCACATTATAACTTATGATTTTTCCCATGGTACTGAGTATTTGTATTGTCTTACCCTGTTTTTTTTTTTTTAATTACCATACAGCAAAATAAACTTTTTATATTATAAATTTTAACCCATGTACTGATTTGTATAACCACCACCATAGTCAGGATGCAGAATAGTTGCCTCACCTCAAAAACTCCCTAGTGCTATCTCTGCATGGTTAAACCTTCCCCTCATCCAAGTTACCAGAACCAACAAGTAAATACCATTTTGTGTTTTTATTGTGGGAAGCAGTTACATTGCGTCCTTGCTTTTCCTCTTTATTAGGGATTTAATTTAAGCATGATGGGCTAGAAAGGATAAAGTCAACATAGGCTCTTCATTTTTTTTCAGAAATTCATAAACTTTTTCATGCATTTAGTGTTTAGGAATAAAAACATTTGGCTAGCAATGTCTTCCAACAGGTGGCAGTGTTGTGCTATATAATAGGACTTACTAATAAAGATTGTGGCTTTTTGTCAGCTGGACAATAATTGCTGTACATTTTTATGTCAGAAAATCAAGATGGTTAATTAAGAACTGACATTTAACTATTGAAACTATTTTTTAAAGTCTATTTCAAAAATCATCTTGTCCTTATAATGTTACTAGTAAAGCAGTCTATGGATAAAAGTATTCCTTAATACATTTGTATTTGTTTTCAGAGTTTGCAGAATTATAAATTAACTCTTTCCTTAAGGTTAACCTTTGTGGCAGGAATAACTCCAGTGTTGTGGATGAATCTGTGAGTCATAGAGTCTTATCAGTGCGACTTCAGATGTTTTATGTTTCAGCCTTCTCTATCACATGTAGGAATCCCTTTATAACATCTGTGGTAGTTGGTGGCATTGATCAGTAAATGGAGCAGACATGGAAGAAAGATACAGGTTCTAATTGCCAGCTTCCTGATTGTGAAGCCTTAATGGAGATGTTCAGTGAGAAATGATGAAGTGGAAGCTTGTGAGACATTTGCACTTAGGTGACTCAGGTTTTCAAAGCTAACCCATCCAAAAAATGGATTCTTTTTTTCTTTATACTTCCAGCAACTTAACGTCTGGCAGTATATACTTCCCTAGGGACTGGGGCTGCCATTCATCCAGATGCTCCTGAGTAATATTCAGGGTCACTTTAAGACCCCTCAGTGTTCTCTAAATTCTACCTCCTAAATATTTTCAAATATGGCCACTTCATCTCTACCTCTCTCATTGAAAAGAACAATGATTTTTCACCTAGATATACTGCTTCCTAATTGATTTGCCAGGATATATTATTACCCCCATTTTTCACACAACAGCCATTTTTAAAAAATGTAAAATCTGATCTTGTCACTCCCCATGTTTTTATTCCTAAACAAGTTTGTGAGAAAGTTTGTAAGTTTCTGAAAAAAAAAAAAAAAAGAAAAAGAAAAGGGACTGTTGATTTTATCCTTTCTAGTCCATCATACTTAGATAAAACCCTTAATAAAGAGGAAAGGCAGGGATGCAACGTTACTGCTTCCCACAATCAAAACACAAAAATACATTGAGCATTGAAACTCTTTTTTTCCTTTTTTTTTTTTTTTTTTTGACAGAGTTTTGCTTTGTTGCCCCGGCTGGAGTGCAGTGGTGCGATCTTGGCTCACTGCAATCTTGCCTCCTGGTTTCAAGCAATTCTCCTGCCTCAGCCTCCTGAGTAGCTGGGATTACAGGTGCCCGCCACCATGCCTGGCTAATTTTTATATTTTTAGTAGAGATGAGGTTTCACCATGTTGGCCAGGCTGGTCTTGAACTCCTGACCTCAAGTGACCTGCCCACCTTGGCCTCCCAAAGTGCTGGGATTACAGGTGCGAGCCACCACGCCTGGCCTTTTACTTTTTATTGTACTTAGAATAAACCCCAAATATTTAACTTGACCCACAACATTCCTCCCTCCTCCCTGTTCTGTGATCTGGCCTCTCTTCTTTCATAGCCTCATCTCATGCTAGTTTCCCCTTGTTTACTGTGCTCCAGCTTCTCTGGTGTTCTCTTTGCTCCTTGATTGGAGGAGGTGGGGAGAATAGATGCAAAGAAACCTGTTTGTAAGCAAACATACATTTCAGGTAATGAAAAAAATGCTTAATAGTATATTGAAATTTGTGGGTCAGGGGACATTTTCATAGTATTCAGGAAGCCATCCATCCCTTTGTCACTTTTCAACTCCTCAGATTGAATCTAGGGATAAATGCACATCTGAGTACAGATGCTGTGTGTGGGGAAAGTTATGTTCTAATAGAAAAGGAAATTTAGAACTCGACAGTGATTACCTGTAATACTGTTAGCTGTGGATAATCCTTTATATTTGGTAGCTCTCGCTTAGTTTGACTTTATTTTTGTAATTTCATTCTTCTAGCATTTCATTATTTATTAACTTTGTTTTTTCTGTGTGACAGTCTTGCCTCACCAGCCAGTTGGACTATACAGCCATATGGGGCTTAGATGCTATTAGTGGCATCCCTAATAAGTGATAATTGTGCAGTCTGTGCTTGAGTTTCTTGTTTCGCAAAGCAGTTCATTCCTGCTGGAGATAGTTTTATTTATTAAGAAGCTCTTCTTGGCCAGGTGCGGTGTCTCACGCCTGTAATCCCAGCACTTTGGGAGGCTGAGCTGGGCAGATCACTTGAGGTTAGGAGTTCGAGACCAGCCTGGCCAGCATGGTGAAACTTCATCTCTACTGAAAATACAAAAATTAGCTGGGTGTGGTGGCACATGTAATCCCAGCTACTTGTGAGGCTGAGGCAGGAGAATTGCTTGAACCTGGGAGGTGGAGCTTGCAGTGAGCTGAGATCGCGCCACTGCACTCCAGCCTGGGCGAAGAGTAAGACTCCATCTCAAAAAAAAAAAAAAAAAAGTAGATTCCTGGTAGATTGAATCTGTACTTCTAATCTTGCTCCCTGTTGAAACTCCATTAAAACTGCAGTAAAAACCCAATGGACATGGAAAACAGACAACATCAACACAGTGTAGATTTTTGAAAAGCCTAAGAATGAGTTGAAATTAACTGACACCCAAGACTTATGAATCCTGAGTTGCCAGAGGGAAAAACTATGAACCAACCAGATTTATCCTCTAAATCCTCATAAAGCTCAAGAAGTAACAAAGCCAGGTGTCTCTGAAAATTGGGGTGCAAAAGACAAGAAATAAGAAAGATTGGATAAATGTTGCTAAGAAACAACTCTCCCAATGCATGCTATTCACCTTGGGACAGATTCTAGAGGTTCAGAGCAGATGATCTCTGGATAAAGTTGTGTTTCCATATGGGAAGTCACTCCTAGAATTTCTCAGGAAATTTGTATGTTATTTTATTTTATTTTATTTATTTATTTATTTATTTTTTTGAGACGGAGTCTTGCTCTGTCGCCCGGGCTGGAGTGCAGTGGCCGGATCTCAACTCACTGCAAGCTCCGCCTCCCGGGTTTACGCCATTCTCCTGCCTCAGCCTCCCAAGTAGCTGGGACTACAGGCGCCTGCCACCACGCCTGGCTAATTTTTTGTTTTTTTTGTAAAGACGGGGTTTCACCGGGTTAGCCAGGATGGTCTCAATCTCCTGACCTCGTGATCTGCCCATCTCGGCCTCCCAAAGTGCTGGGATTACAGGCTTGAGCCACCGCGCCTGGCCTTGTATGTTATTTTAAATCCCAAACCCTGACGAAAGTTGCTGGTAATTCCAAGTTGGGAAAACAGAATCATTTTCATGAGAATTAAAGATCAGTAGTCAATACTATTAGATATGATTGGTTCTTAGAGCTCCACTGATGTCAAGTGGAAAGCAAGAGCAGGACATGCCGACACCGACTAAAACCTTAAGGTGTACATCTCTGGGAGCTGAGACAAGAGCATCTAGGAGATAAGCTTGTGATCTAAACAACCAGTCTCATAGCTGTTACCATCTTATAAATAAATGTGTTTTTATACTCATCTGCTGCTAACAGTTATTCTTACAAATAAATAATAATACATTTGTATCCATAGTCCACTTCATATAAAGCCTATTAGTGGTGTTTCAAGAAATAAAAAATCTGAAAGCAAAATAAGTCCTAAAGTTGGCAATACAATATATTATTCTGTATGGTAGTATATTGGTCTGTTTTCACACTGCTGATAAAGACATACCTGGGACTGGGCACTTTACAAAAGAAAGAGGTTTAACTGGACTTACTGTTTCGTGTGGCTGGGGAAGCCTCATAGTCATGGTGGAAGGCAAGGAGGAGCAAGTCCTGTCTTACATGGATGGTGGCAGACAAAGAGAGAATGAGAAAGATGCAAAGTGGAAACCCTTGAGAAAACCATCAGATCTTGTGAGACTTGTTCACTACCACAAGAAAAGTATGGGGGAAACCGCCCCATGATTCAATTATCTCCCATTGGGTCCCTCCCATAACGCATGAGAATCATAGGAGTACAATTCAAGATGAGATTTGAGTAGGGACACAGAGCCAAACCATATTTTTCCTCCCCTGGCCCCTGCAAAATCTCATATCCTCACATTTCAAAACCAATCATGCCTTCCCAACAGTCCTCCAAAATCTTGACTCATTTCAGCATTAACCCGGAAGTCCACTGTCCAAAGTTTTGTCTGAGACAAGGCAAGTCCCTTCTGCCTATAAGCCTGTAAAAATCAAACACAACCTAATTACTTTCTAGATACAATGGGGTTACAGGTATTGGGTAAATACAGTTCCTAATGGGAGAAATTGGCCAAAACAAAGGGGTTTCAGGGCCTATGCAAGTCTGAAATCCAGCGGGGCAGTCAAATTTTAAAGCTCCAAAATGATCTCCTTTGACTCCAGGTCTCACATCTGGGTCATGCTGATGGAGCTGCCTATGGTCTTGGGCAGCTCTACCCGTGTGGCTTTGCAGGGCACAGCCTCCCTCCAGGCTGCTTTCACAGGCTGGGGTTGAGTGTCTGTGACTTTTCCAGGTGCATGGTGCAAGCTGTCAGTGGATCTGCCATTCTGGGGCCTGGAGGATGGTGACCCTCTTCTCACAGCTTCACTAGGCAGTGTCCCAGTAGGGACTTGGTGTGGGGGGGGTCCAACCCCACATTTCCCTTCTGACTCCTCTAGCAGAGGTTCTCCATGAGGGCCCTGCCCCTGCAGCAAACTTTTGCCTGGGCATCCAGGCATTTCCATACATCTTTTGAAATCTAGGCGGAGGTTACCATACCTCAGTTCTTAGCTTCTGTGTGCCTGTAGACTCACCACCATGTGGAAGCTGCCAAGGTTGGGGCTTCCATTCTCTGAAGCCACAGCCCAAGCTCTACACTGGCCCCTTTCAGCCACAGCTGGAGTGGTGGGGACACAGGTCACCAAGTTCCTAGGCTGCATACAGCGTGGGGACCTTGGGCCTGGACCACAAAACCATTTTTTCCTCCTGAGCCTCTGGTCCTGTGATGGGAGGGGCTGCCATGAAAGTCTCTGACATGGCCTGGATACATTTTCCCCATGGTCTTGGTGATTAACATTGGGCTCCTTGCTACTGTTGCAAATTTCTGCAACCGGCTTAAATTTCTCCTCATAAAATGGGCTTTTCTTTCCTATCACATTGTTAGGCTGCAAATTTTCTGAACTTTTATGCCCTGTTTCCCTTTTAAAATGGAATGCTTTTAACAGCACCCAAGTTACCTTTTGAATGCTTTGCTGCTTAGAAATTTCTTCAGCCAGATGCCCTAAAAATCATTTCTCTCAAGTTCCAAGTTCCACAGATCTCTAGGATGGGGCAAAATGCTGCCAGTCTCTTGCTAAAACATAACAAGAGTCACCTTTGCTCCAGTTCCCAACAAGTTCCTCATCTCCATCTGAGACCTGCAGCTTGGAACCTTGCTGTTCATATCACTATTAGCATTTTTGTCAAATCTATTCAACAAGTCTCTAGGAAGTTCCAAACCTTCCCACATTTTCCTGTCTTCTTTTGAGCCCTCCAAACTGTTCCAACCTCTGCTTGTTACCCACTTCCAAAGTCACTTCCACATTTTTGGGTATCTTTTCAACACCCCACCCCGGTACCAATTTACTTTATTAGTCCATTTTCATGTGTTGATAAAGATATACCCGAGACTGGGCAATTTACAGAAGAAAGAGGTTTAATTGGACTTACAGTTCCATGTGGCTGGGGAAGCCTCACAATCATGGTGGAAGGCAAGGAGGAGCAAGTCCCATCTTACACGAATGGCAGCAGGCAAAGAGAGAATGAGGAGGATGCAAAAGTGGAAACCCCTGATAAAACCAACAGATCTCATGAGACTATTCGCTACCATGGGAACAGTATGGGGAAAACTGCCCCCATGATTCAATTATCTCCCACTGGGTCCCTCCCACAACACGTGGGAATTATGAGAGTACAATTCAGGATGAGATTTGGGTGGGGACACAGAGCCAAATCGTATCAGGTAGTAGTATTCTTGCTATGTTGTGTATTTAAATGCTACCCAATAATGTTTGTTGGTGTTTTTGAGTTTAAATATTCACTATAGACTGTCATCCTTTGTAAATACTTTAGGAGAGGAATTGCAAGAGAAATAGATATGAGTGTTTTTGTGGGATACTTCAACATGAAATGAGAACTTGATCTAAAATTAGTGAAAGCAATATTCAAAGGCAAAACAGAAATGAGAGGAGGCAGACAAAATAGTTAATCATTAAGAAGGTAAACAAGCTTATATGAAGCAACATACTCTTTATTTATTTATTTATTTTTTGAGATGGAGTCTTGCTCTGTCGCCCAGGCTGGAGTGCAGTGGCATGATCTCCGCTCACTACAAGCTCCGCCTCCCAGATTCACGCCATTCTCCTGCCTCAGCCTCCCGAGTAGCTGGGACTACAGGCACCTGCCACCACACCCGGCTAATTTTTTGTATTTTTAGTAGAGATGGGGTTTCACCAAGCAACATACTCTTAACATTCAATTTAAAGATGCGTTTTGATGCACTCAGATTAATTTGATCAATGTCAATGTTAAATAGATGAATTTTTTCCTGTATCAGGCATATTATGAAAGAAAGATCAAGACTATTGGAAAAGGCAAGTAATACTTGGTGTGTTTCAAGCTTTCATATTAAGAATAACTTCTAAATATAGTATTATCTTTCAGTTTTTAGAATGATTTTTATTTGGCATTTATTTTTGTATTAAAGGTTTCTTTTTTTTTTTTTGAGACAAGAGGCTTGCTCTGTTGCCCAGGCTGGAGTGCAGTGGTGCAATCTTGTCTCACTACAACTGCTACGTCCCGGGTTCAAGTCCCGGGTTCAAGTGATTCCTGTGCCTCAGCCACCTGAGTAGCTGGGATTATAGGTGTGCACCACCATGTCCAGCTAAATTTTTTGTAGTTTTAGTAGAGACATGATTTCACAATGTTGGCCAGGCTGGTCTCGAACTCCTGGCTTCAAGTGATCCATCCGCATTGGTCTCCCAAAGTGCTGTGAGCCACTGCGCCCAGCCTGTTGTTTCTTTTTTAATTTCTGGTGGTATCCCGTGTCTGTGTCAGATACAAATCATTTTTATATATTTTCTCAATATATAATTTTTTTTTTGTTTGTTTGAGATGGAGTTTTGCTCTTGTAGCCCAGGTTGGAGTGCAATGGCACTGTCTTAGCTCACTGCAACCTCCACTTCCTGGGTTCAAGCGATTCTTCTGCCTCAGCCTCCCAAGTAGCTGGGATTACAGGCTTGCACCACCATGCCTGGCTAATTTTTGTATTTTTTGGTAGAGATGGGGTTTCACCATGTTGGCCAGGCTAGCCTCGAACTTCTGACCTCAGGCAGTCCACCCTTCTTGGCCTCCCAAAGTGCTGGGATTACAGGCGTGAGCCACCATGCCTGGCTTCAATATATAATCTTTATAGGGTATTGGTTCATACTAGTAATAAGCCATAGGTTTGTTATTATATCTTTATTTTTTAAGCAGAAAATCTTTCAAAGTTTTAGTATAACTCTATTACAGAAAGATGATTCACTATTTATTTTTATTTTTTATTTTTTTAGAGGCATGGTTTTGCTCTGTCACCCAGGCTAGAGTGCAGTGAGTGGCGTGATCCTACCTCGTTGCAACCTAGAAGTCCCGGACTCAAGTGATCCTCCCTCCTGAGTAGCTGGGACTATTGGTGCATACCACCATGCCTGGCTAATTTTTTTTCCTGCCATGTGTGTTTTAATATATATGTTTTTATACAGAGTGCAGTGGTGTGATCTCGGCTCACTGCAACCTTTGTCTCTTTGATTCAAGGAATTCTCCTGCCTCAGCTTCCTGAGTAGCTGGGATTATAGGTGTGTATAGGTATAGCCACCATGCCTGGCTAATTTTTGTATTTTTAGTAGAGACAGGCTTTCACCATGTTGGTCAGGCTAGGCTCGAACTCCTGACCTCAAATGATCTGCCCACCTTGGCCTCCCAAAGTGCTGAAATTATAGGCCAGAACCAGTGCACCCAGCCCCAGACTCCCAGTCTTAATCATAAGCAAATACCCGAGGATTACCAGTTATTTGAGGAAAGCATCCAACATCGAAGGTGGATGGTGAGAATTAAGCAAAACAGAAAAGCAACTTGGAAGAAATACAGACTTTGCAGGGAAAAAAAACAATTACCAACAACCTCTACCCCAATTACGGAAATATTCAGAGAGATGAGATGAAGATTAATAAAAACAGGATGCTGTATAAAAGACTAGCCATAAAACTTACCAGCGACTTGGGCAGGGAGAAGGGAAGGTAGGTAGGGAGAGGTCGTTCAAATGAGTACAAAGTTACAGTTAGGAGGAATAAGTTCTGGTATTCTATTCCACAGAAGGGTGATTATGATTAATAGTAAGGTATTGTAGCAAAATAGCTAGAAGAGAGGCTTTTGAGCATTCTTACCAGAAGGAAATGATAAGTGCGTGAGATGATGGACATGCTAAATACTCTGACTTGATCATTATGTAACATGTATATGTATTGAGGCTGGGCATGGTGGCTCATGGCTGTAACCCCAGCACTTTGGGAGGCCAAGGTGGGCAGATTACTTGAGGTCAGGAGTTCGAGACTAGCCTGGGCAACTTGGCAAAACCTCGTTTCTACTAAAAATACAAAAATTAGCCAGCTATGGTGGTACATCCTGTAATCCTAGCTACTTGGGAGTTTGAGGCAGGAGAATTGATTGAGCCAGGAGGCAAAGTTTGCAGTGAGCTGAGATCGTGCCACTGCACTCCAGCTTGGGTGACAGAACGAGACTCTGTCTCAAATAACAAAAGAAAACAAAACAAAAAAACCATATATATGTATTTACACCTCAAATTTTACCCCTCAAATATATATAATGACAATGTGTCAATTAAAAAAAAAAAGTCCGGCTAGAAAATGAAAAAAGTTTAAAACATGATAGTGGAAATGAAAATCTTTGGAAGGTTGTAAGATAATGTTCAGGAAATCCCCTAGAAAGTAGGCAAAAAGACAGAGGACACTTAGCTGACTATTCCTGAGGTTCAGTATTTATGCAGTTGAGTTGCAGATAAAATAGGAGGAAATTAAAAGATGAAAATAATTCAAGAAAATGGCCAACAGTGGAAGATTGAAGTTTGCAGATTGGATGTGCCTGCCGTTGTGTTCAGCCTAATAAATATACCCATGCTGGGGCCCATCATTAGGAAATTTCAGGACACCGTGTGGTAAAGAGATGATTCTGGAGTGAAAAAAACCCAGATCACATATACAGGATCAGGAATCAGAATGGCTTTGGATTTCTCTGTAGCAACCTGGAAGTGTGAAAGCAGTGGAGCAATGCCATCTTCAAAATTCTGGAGGAAACTGAATGCGGTGGCTCACACCTGTAATTCCAGCACTTTGCGGGGCCAAGGCGGGTGGGTTACTTGAGGTCAGGAGTTCAAGACTAGCCTGGCCAACATGGTGAAACCCCGTCTGTACCAAAAATACAAAAATTAGCTGGGCGTGGTGGCAGGTGCCTGTAATCCCAGGTACTCTGGAGACTGCGGCAGGAGAATCACTTAAACCTGAGAGGCGGAGGTTGCAGTGAGCCGAGATCATGCCATTGCACTCCAGCCTGGGAGACAGAGTGAGATGCCGTCCCAAAAAAAAAAAAAAAGGCTGCTTTTTCCCTAGAGGGATAGAAGAAAAATAAGAAAGGAAAAGCAAAGCAAGGGAATGATTAAATCAGGATAATAGCTACCTTGGTGGAGGGAAGGGGTTGGATGCAGGGTGTCTTTAATGTCTTGGTAAAAATCTGTGTTTTAATAGGGGTAGTGGACACTTGGGAGTTTATTGTATTTCTCTTCATATTCACATATATATTTTATATATTCTTAAATGTGCAGTCATGTGCCGCTAGTAACATTTCAGTCAACAGTGAACTGCATATATGACCCTGGTCCCATAAGATGATAGTACTATATTTGTACTGCACCTTTTCTGTGTTTAGATACACAAATGCTTACCATTGTATTATAATTGCCTACAGTATTCAGTACAGTGACATGCTGTACATGTTTATAGCCTAGG
Source organism: Mandrillus leucophaeus (assembly GCF_000951045.1). NCBI lineage: Eukaryota > Metazoa > Chordata > Mammalia > Primates > Cercopithecidae > Mandrillus > Mandrillus leucophaeus. The sequence continues at coordinate 416,947 of NW_012102565.1, read as the reverse complement.
AGCAGTAGGCCATACCATACAGCTTAGGTGTGTTGTAGGCTGTACCATCTAGGTTTGTGTAAGTGCACGCTGTGATGTTTGCACAATGATGAAATTGCCTAACTATATATTTCTTAGAATGTATCCTGATTGTTAGGGGACACCTGACTGTTTGATACACGTGAAAATACAAACTTTTTAAAAAGCAGATTCCCACCTTTTGACTCAGTGGATCAGAGACTTTCTTTCTTTCTTCTTTTTTTTTTTTTCTGAGATGGAGTCTTGCTCTGTTGCCCAGGCTGGAGTACAGTGGCGTGATCTCCACTCACTGCAACCTCCACCTCCCGGGTTCAAGCAATTCTCCTGCCTCAGCCTCTTGAGTAGCTGGGATTACAGGTGCGTACCACCATGCCTGGCTAATTTTTACTAGAGACGTGGTTTCACCATGTTGGCCAGGCTGGTCTTGAACTCCTGATCTTGTGATCTGCCCACCTCAGTCTCCCAAAGTGATGATATTACAGGCGTGAGCCACCACACCTGGCCAGAAATTTTCTAAATAATGGTCAGGAATCTGCATTATAAGTCTTACTCTTTGGTAAGAATATTACTGTAGTTGATCTGTTGTTCTTACTGTGTTACCTAGTATTACTGATGTGGTATGATGAGCACATAATAAAGTGGGTACATTATTTCCCTACATTGAGTTACCATTCTCTCTTATATATGTATATATGGAAATTGTTGGTCTCTGATTAGTTACACTGAGGTGTATCCTAGTGATCCCTTATTTTTTCATGAGCCTTTAATACCCTCATTTTAATTTCTCTCAGAATATGTTAAGAACCAAACCACAAGATTTCTGCTGTCATTGCACTGAAATTGTAAAAAATGTGGGATGGGATATTACATGTGCTCTAACATGTATTAAGGATCCAACATCTTTTTACAAAAATGAAAAAAAAAACCATAAACAAATACAGTATTGTTCTTAAAGATTGCTGGTTGGGGCAGTTATGTCAAAAGGCTCCCATGTGATTTACTGCATTTAATCACAATGAAACCCTGGCAGCTGCTTATTGTTTTAGTGTCCCTTATATATTCCCTGGTGGAAAATTTAGTTTTTCAGCTCAGTTATGAAGCAAATATCACAGGTGTCAGCACTGTGGTGTTTTGGAAAGGGCTTAGCACCTGAGGTTTCAGTTAAGATCTGATATCTAGTAATTTATTTTCCACTTTGGACAAGTTTACCTAACCTTTCCGAATCCTTTTGTTTGTTTGTATGTAATTTGGGTCACCAGTAATACCTGCTGGAGTTGGGAGAATAAAATGAGATAGTTTATGTCAAGCACCTGCTACACTGCCTAGTTGTTAAAGAAATATTATTTTCCTTCTGTAAACATCCTTTGCTCAAGCTAGACATCTGGGAATCATCCATAAGTCTTTTCTATTATTTGTTTACCAAAGAGCTACCCATTTCATCTTCTTAGTAGCTGTAGAAAGAGAATGAGACATGACCCACATTTTATAACATTGGACTTTAGGCAGTAACTATTAATAAATCAACTCTTTAGGACATATATTAAAATTACCCATCATATATATATATATATATATATATATAATTTTTTTTCTTTTTTTGAGACAGAGTCTTGCTCTTTCGCCCAAGCTGGAATGCAGTGGTGTGATCTCAGTTGATTGCAACCTCCTCCCAGGTACAAGCGATTCTCCTGCCTCAGCCTCCCAAGTGGCTGGGATTACAGGTGTGTGCCACCACACCTGGCTGATTTTTGTATTTTTAGTAGAGGCAGGGTTTTGCCATGTTGGCCAGGCTGGTCTCAAACTCCTGACCTCAAGTGATCTGCCTGCCTCAGCCTCCCAAAGTGCTGGGATTACAGGTGTGCGCCACTGCGTCTGGCAACTCATAATAATTTGAGTTGGTGTTGGAATATTGCTTCATTGTTATTTTTACTTTCATATATTTTTATTTTTAGGCTTAACATTTTCATGTGTGAGTTTAGCCCTGCAGGATGTTATAGTGAAAAAGTGTGCACTTTGCACAGAGACACTCCTAGGTTCAAATCTAAGTTTTGCAGTCTTAGGACCTCAGGCAAGTTAGATACCCCTTCTAGGCTGGCTGTTTGATATTTTTTAAGTATGTTAATAAGATGTAGTTACGGGCTATCACATCATTAAAAGATAAATTTATATGAAAGTGCAGAAGGCCAAGAAGAGCCAAGATACTCTTCAAGAGTAAAGTGGAACAATTTGTTTTATCGGATATGGAATTAAAAAAAATAAAACTAGATTAACAAAGACAGTGTTATATTGGTGCAGGGATACACAACAGTCTTGGTTAGTATAGTAGATCAGTGGAACAGAGTAAGGAATACAGAAATAGACATGTGCATATGTAGATAATTTATTGTAAAGATAACATGCAGAACAGTGACAATATATTTCAGTAAATAGTGCTAGAGCATTTTATATATCTGCATGTTCATGTGTACACACATACACACACACACACGTATATAATAAAACAAAGTGAATCAAGACCTGTATCTCATACTACACCGCAAATGAATTCTCAGTGGATTGTGGATCTACCTGTGAAAGGCAAAACAGTAAAGATTATAGGAGATAGGCTGGGTGCGGTGGCTCACACCTGTAATCCCAGCACTTTCGGAGGCCGAGGCGGGTGGATCACGAGGTCGGGAGATCGAGACCATCCTGGCTAACACGGTGAAACCCTGTCTCTACTAAAAAAATACAAAAAATTAGCCAGGCATGGTGGCGGGAGCCTGTAGTCTCAGCTACTTGGGAGACTGAGGTGGAGAATGGCATGAACCCAGGAGGCAGAGCTTGCAGTGAGCGGAAATCACGCCACTGCACTCCAGACTTGGAGAGACAGTTGGACCCTGTCTCAAAAAAAAAAAAAAAAAAAAATTAGGAGATAATATAGGAAAATATCTATGTGACCTTACAGTATGAAGAGTTTTCTTAAATGGACGCAAAAAAGAACCATAAAAAATGATATATTGGAATTTATTAAAACCAAGAATTTCTGCTTATCAAAAATCATGTTTAAGAGAGTGAAAGGCAAGCCAAAGAGTAGGAAAAGATGGTTGCAACTCTGTGACAAAGGGATTATGTATGTATAGGATATGGGAAAGACTACAAATCAGTGAGAAGAAGGCCAGTAGAATTATGGGTAAGAGAGAAAAAGACAAGCCAATAGAATAATGGGTAAGAGACTTGAATAGGCACTTCACCAAAAAGAATATCCAAGTGGCCAGTAAAAATAAGAAAAGGTGCCAAAGACCACAAATCATTAGAGAAATGCAAATTAAAATCATAATGGCATACAACTGTTACACACTTGCCAGAATACTAAAATTAGAAGGATTAATAATACAGAGGGATTGTGGGAATATGGAGCAATGGACCAAGGAATTTTTTTTTTTTTTTTTTTTTTTAAAGGAAAGGTCTTGCTTTGTTACCCAGGCTGGAGTGCAGTGGAATGATCTCGGCTCACTGCAGTCTTGACCTCCCAGGCTCAAGCAATCCTTTCACTTCAGCCTCCTGAGTAGTTGGGACTACAGGCATGTGTCACCTCACCCAGCTAACTTTTTTTGTAGAGATGAGGTCTCACTATGTTGCCCAGATTCATCTTGAACTCAAGTGATCCCTCCACCTCAGCCTCCCAAAGTGTTAGGACTTTTTTTTTTTTGAGATGAAGTGTTGCTCTGTCGCCCAGGCTGAAGTACAGTGGCGTGATCTCAGCTCATTGCAACCTCCATCTCCCAGGTTCAAACAATTCTCCTGCCTCAGCCTCCTAAGTAGCTGGGATTACAGGCGCGTGCCAGCATGCCTGGCTAATTTTTGTATTTTTAGTGTAGACGGGGTTTCACCATGTTGGTCAGGCTGGAAGTGTTAGGATTATAGGCATGAGCCACCATGCCCAAGGAAATTTTTTTATACTGTTGGATATAACCACTTTGATAACCTGGCAGTGTAGAAGCAGACTATGTGCATGCCCTGTGACTGTAATTTTTACTTCCAGAATTTCCCTCCTTAAGGGAGTGCCCACAGAAATGGTGGGCATGTGTGCAACAAAGTAGTGTGTATAAGAATGTTTATAGCACCTCATTTTTACTAGCTCCAAATTGTTGTGTGGGGAGATTTCCATCAACAGTATAGTAGGTAAGTAAATTATGATACATTTCAAACTTGGACTACTATACTGTAATGAAAACGAACAAACTCAATTTACACAATATGGATGAACCTTAAAAACATGATGTTGAACAAAACCCACACACAAGAATCTATACTACTGTATGTGATTCCACTTAAATAGATTTTAAAATGAGTACAAAACTAGAATGTTAGAAGTCAAGATGGTAGTTACCTTTGGAGAGGAGGGAGGGGTTAATGATTGGAAAGAAATGGGAAGGAACCGATGGGCTTCTGGCAATGCTCAATTTCTAGGACTCTGGTGGTTACATGGGTGCTTGCTTTGTTTTAATTTATGGGGCTGAACATTTATGTTTTCTGCATTTTTCTTTGTGTGATAGACTTTTTTAAAAAAAGAACCACTCAGTTTTTAATACCCAGCGAATATTCAATATGAGATCTTCCTCCTCCTCCATCTAATTTGTAAGTATTTGCATATGCCTTTTGCCCATTAATCTGTTTCAGTCTTGATGTTGTATTTATTAATTTGACTGAACTCTTTAAAAATTACTAGGGACAGTTTTAGCCAGCACCCATGAAGAGGCTTTGCCCTTGAAAATTCACTCAGACTGGACGTGATCTTGGCTCACTGCAACCTCAGCCTCCTGGGTTCAAGAAATTCTCTTGCCTCAGCCTACCGAGTAGCTAGCTGGGATTATAGATGTCTGTCACCATGCCCAGCTAATTTTTGTATTTTTAGAAAAGATGGGCATCTCCATGTTGGTCAGGCTGGTCTCAAACTCCTGATCTCAAGTGATCTGCCCACCTCAGCCTCCAATAGTGCTGGGATTACAGGTGTGAGCCACCATGCCTGGCTTTTTCTTTTTCTTCTTCTTCTTCTTCTTTTTTTTTTTTTTTTTTTGAGACAAGGTCTTGCTCTGTTGCCCAAGCTGGAGTGGAGTGGTTCCATCGCAGCTCACTGCAGCCTCAACGTCCTGGACTCAAGCAATCATCCCATCTCAGCCTCTCAAGTATCTGGGACCTCAGGCGTGCACCACCATGCCCAGCTAAGTTTTGTATTTTTTGTTTTTTGGAGACGGAGTCTCGCTCTGTCGCCCAGGCTGGAGTGCAGTGGCCGGATCTCAGCTCACTGCAAGCTCTGCCTCCCGGGTTTATGCCATTCTCCTGCCTCAGCCTCCCGAGTAGCTGGGACTACAGGCGCCCGCCACCACGCCCGGCTAATTTTTTGTATTTTTAGTAGAGACGAGGTTTCACCGTGTTAGCCAGGATGGTCTCGATCTCCTGACCTTGTGATCCGCCCGTCTCGGCCTCCCAAAGTGCTGGGATTACAGGCTTGAGCCACCGCGCCCGGCCAAGTTTTGTATTTTTTGTAGAGACAGGCTTTCACTATGTTGTCCAGGCTGATTTTAAACTCCTGGGCTCAAGTGACCTGCTGACCTTGCCCTCCTAAAGTTCTGTGACTATAGGTGTGAGCCACTGCACCTGGCTGGATTTTTTTTTCTTTCTTTCTTTCTTTTTTTTTAAAAGATATGTTCTCGTTTTGTTACCCAGGCTGGAGTGCAGTGCCATGGTCTTGGCTCACTGCAACCTCCGCCTCCTGGGCTCAAGTGATTCTCCCACCTCAGCCTTCTGAGTAGCTGGGACCACAGGTGTGCACCACCATGTGTGGTTGTGGTTAATTTTTGTATTTTTTTTTTGTAGAGATGAGATTTCGCCATGTTTCTTAGGCTAGGCTCAAGTGATCTGCCTGCCTCAGTCTCCCAAAGTACTGGGATTGCAGGCGTGAGCCACTGTGCCTGGCTTGGATTCTAATATTAATACATACTTTTTTAGCTTTTGAATCAAAATAAGCATTTGTGTAAAAGAGATTTTTTTCCAGCAGTGTAGGAGATGAAAACTTCACTTTTATTCAAGTTATGAAAATTGCTTTCATACTTTATTCTTTAATAATAATTTTGGACAAATAGCAAGATGGCTAACTGGAGGCAGCTAGGAAGAGCCTCTCCCACTGAGAGAGACCAGACCATCAAGTAGGCCAGCACACTCTGAACAGATCTTTGGAAAGAAGGCATTGAGAGTGGACAGAGGGAGGATGCAGATGCCAGGCCGAAAGGGGAGGAAGCTGGAAACCTGACACAGGGTTGCCAAGCACCACGGTTTGTCCCTGGCCCTGAGTGGCTCCTAGGGAAGGGGTGAGTGAAATAGATGTGGAGTGGCCCACTCTTGCCACAGACCTCTGGGAGCCTAGCTGCGGGAGACCCCATGATTCTCATCAACATCTGAGATGGCAGGGAGAACTTCCTGGAGAGTTGGCAGAGATGGAACTCCAGCCTGTGTGGAGCCCAGAGGGTTTGTTGTGGGAACAGCTGCAGTGGAGCACGGCTATGGATATGCATAACCCAAGGCCCACCATACTCCTCTAGGCAGCTCTAGCCTTTGTTGGCTGCCAGACCTGGACAATACAGGGCTGACTTGCTTGTGGAATGGTTTCAATCTGATCTGAGGACCTCCCCCAACTCCCCGTTGCTGGCCTCTCCTAGGGTCCCTCCCTGCCTGGCTGTACCTGCTTGCAGCATAGCGTCAGCTTGCCAGCGGCCATTTCCATAGCTTTTTGCTGTAAGACCATATCTGTCCATTGGAGTGGTTTTGCAAATGGACCCGGACCCCTGCCAATGTGCATCTGCCAGTAGCCTTCCCCTGCTGGCATGTGCCCACTTGCAGCCTTCTGCCAATGTGCGTTTGCCCACAGCTTCCCCGTGCCAGTCTGCAGGCATGCATGTGCATGGGAGCCTACTGCTGCCCCACCAGAGTGCTTTTGTTGGCAGCTGCCATCAGAGTGTTGTTGCCAGCGGACTGGGAACATCTCAGCTCCTCCAGAGCAGCAGGTACTTAACCTCAAGGAGCCAGAAAACAAAGCCGCAGGCCTGGTCCCAGCACCACAAGGATTAGAGCATGTAGCCCAGGAGTGCTCAGTTGAGCCTTGGCCTCCTGAAAGCATCCACAATGAAGCCAGTTGACTAAACCAAACAAATATTAGTCAAACTTTTAAGAGCATCAAATAATATAAAAGCAAGAAGTCCCATGCAAAAAGTAACAACTTCAAATATTACAGGATATCAGCCCACACAGGTAAGAACTAGTGCAAGAACTCTGGCAACTCTAAAAGCCAGAGTGTTTTTTCAACCTCCAAACGACTGCACTAACTCCCCAGCAATGGTTCTTAACCAGACTGAAAAGACTGAAATGACAGACACAGAATTCAGGATCTGGATGGCAAGGAAGCTAGTCGACATAGAGGAAAAGGTTGAAACCGAATCCAGGGAACACAGGAAGAGTGCAAGAGTTGAAAGACCGCATAGCCATTTTAAGAAAGAACCAAACTGAGCTTCTGGAAATGAAAATTTACTACAGGAATTTCAGAATGCAATTGGAAGCATTAATAACAGAATAGATCAAGCTGAGGAAAGAATCTTAGAACTTGAAGACTGTTCCTTTGAATCAATGCAGGTAGACAAAAAGGAAAAAATAGTTTAAAAATGAACAAAACCTCCAAAAAATATGGGATTATGTAAATAGACCAAACCTATGACCCACTGGCATTCCTGAAAGAGATGGAGGGAGAGCAGTGTCTTGGAAGACATAATTGAGGATATTGTCCATGAAAATTTCCCCAACCTCGCTATAGAGTGACATGTAAATTTGGGAAGTTCAGAGAAACCCTGTAGCATACCCGCATACTATACAAGGTGACCTTCCCCAAGACACATAGTCACCAGATTGTCCAAAGTCATCATGAAATAAAAAATCTTCAAGGCAGGTATATAGAAGGTACAGGTCACATAAAAAGGTAACCCCATCCAGCTAATAGGAGGCCTTTTGGCAGAAACCTTACATGCCAGAAGAGATTATATTCAGCATCCTCAAAGAAAAGAAATTCCAACCAAGAATTTTATATCTGGCCAAACTAAGCTTTATAAGTGAAAGAAAAATAGAATCATTTTCAGGCAAGCAAATGCTAAGAGAATTCGTTACCACCAGACTTACAAGAGGTCCTTAAGGGAGTGCTAAACATGGAAATTAAATACTGATACCTGCCACCACAAAAACACACTTAAGTACATAGCCCACTGACACAATAAAGCAAGTATATTATCTATATAACAACTAGCTAACAACATGACAGGATGAAATTCTCACATAGCAATATTAACCTTGAATGTAAATTACTTGAATGTAAAAGAGTGGCTAACTGGATAAAGAAGCAAGACCCAACTATATGCTGTTTTCAAGAGACTCGTCTTGCATGCAGTGGCATCCATAGGCTCAAAGTGAAGGGATGGAGAAAGACCTGTCAAGTAAGCAAACAGAACACAAACAAACAAAACAGAGTGGGGATTGCTATTCTTATTTCAGACAAAACTGACTTTAAACCAACAATAATCAGAAAGGATGAAGAAGGGCATTACATAGTGGATGATAAAAGATTCAATTCAACTAGAAGACTTAATGATCCTAAATATATATGCACCCAACACTAGAGCACCCAGATTCATAAAACAAGTTCTTAGAGACCTGCAAAGAAAGTTAGATGACCACACAGCAATAGTGGAAACTTCAACACCCTGCTGACAGTGTTAGAGCATCGATGCAGAAAACTAATAAAGATATTTGGGACCTAAACTTGACACTTGACCAAATGGACCTAACAGACATCTACAAAATACTTCACCCAACACAAACAGAATATACATTCTTCTAATTTATACACGGTAGTTATGCTAATATTGACCACATGCTTGGCCATAAAGCAATTCTAAAACAAACAAAAACTAAAATCATGCCAACCACACTCTCAGACCACAGTGCAATAAAAATAGAAATCAATACCAAGAAGATCCCCAAACCATGCAATTACATGAAAATTAAACCTGTTCCTGAATGACTTTTGGGTAAAGAATGAAATTAAGGCAGAAAAACAACTATTTGAAACTAATGAAAACAAAGCCACAACATACGAGAATCCTTGGGACACAACTAAAGAAGTGTTAAGAGGAAAGTTTATAGTGCTAAATGCCTACATCAAGAATTTAGAAAGATCTCAAATTAATGACCCAATGCCACACCTGGAGGAACTCTAGAAAAACAAGAGCAAACCAACCTCAAAACTAGCAGAAGAAAGGCGATAACCAAAATCAGAGCTGAACTGAACAAAATTGAGACATGAAAATCTATACAAAAGATCAATGAAACCAAAAGTTGGTTCTTTGAAAGAATAAATAAGATTGATAGATTGCTAGGTAGTTTGATAAAGAGAAGATCCAAATAAACACAATTGGATATGACAAAGGTGACATTACCACCAAACCCACAGAAATACAAAAACCCTCAGAGACTACTATGAACACGTCTATGCACAGAAACTGGAAAACCTAGAATAAATGGATAAATTTCTGGAAACATACAGCCCCCCAAGATTGAACCCAAAAATGGCAAAAGCAATCCTAAACAAAAAGAATAAAGTTGGAGGCATCATACCGTCCGACTTCAAACTTCGCTACAAGGCTACAGGAACCAAAACAGCATAGTACCTGTAGAAAAACAGACACATAGACCAATGGAACAGACTAGAGAGCCTGGAAATAAAGCTGCATACCTGCAATCATCTGATCTTCAACAGCATTGACAACAGTAAGCAATGGGGAAAAGACTCCTATTCAATAGATAGGGCTGGAATAACTGGCTTACCATATACAGAGGAATGAAACTGGAGCCCTGCCTTTCATCATATACAAAAATAAACTCAAGATGGATTAAAGGCTTAAATGTAAAATCTAAAACTATAAAAACTCTAGAAGAAAACCTAGGACAGTTATGTCATAAGTTTTGTCATAGGTCCAACATTCTGGACGTAGACTTTTGCAAAGATTTCATGACAGTCTTCCAAAGCAATTGCAACAAAACAAAAATAGATAAGCGAGACCTAGTTTAAGTAAAGAGCTTCTGCACAGTGAAAGAAACTATCAACAGAGTAAACAGACACCCTACAGAGTGGAGAAAATATTTGCAAACTGTTCATCTGACAAATATCTAATATCCAGAATCTGTAAGTAACTTAAGCAAACTTACAGGCAGAAAACAACCCCATTATAGAGTGGGCAGAGGACATGAACAGACACTTTTCAAAGAAGACATATATATGGCCAACAAACATGAAAAAATGCTAAATATCACTTAATTATTAGAGAAATGCAAATGAAAACTACAATGAGATACTATCTCACACCAGTCAGAGCAGCTATTATTAACAAGTCAAACAGTAACAGATGCTGGCAAGGTTGCAGAGAAAAGGGAAGCATATACACTGCTGATGGGAGTTAAATTTGTTCAACCATTACGGAAAGCAGCTGTGACGATTCCTCAACTGAAAATGGAACTTTTTTTTTATTGCAGCGCTATTCACAATAGCAAAGATATGGGCACCCAGGTGCCTGTCAGTGGTGTACTGGATAAAGAAAATTTGGTACATATACACCATGGAATACTGTGCAGCCATAAAAAAGAACAGAATCATGTCCTTTACAGCAACATGGATGCAGCTGGAGGCCATTATCCTAAGCAAATTAACACAGGAATAGAAAACCAAATACCACATGTTCTCACTTATAAGTGAGAGCTAAACATTGAATGCATGAAGACACAAAGGGGAACAACAGACACTGGGGCTGTTGATGGAGGATTTGAGGATGGAGAGTGGGAGGAGGGTGAGGGTTGAAAAAAATACCTATTGGGTACTATGCTTACTATCTGGGAAATCATTTGTTCACCAAACCCCAGTGACACGCAGTATACCCATGTAAAAAATCTGCATATATGCCACAGACCTAAAAAGTTCAAAAAGATTTTAAAAAGTGAAAAAGATAATTTTGTGACAAGGAGGTATTTCAACTTTGTTATGGAAAAAGAATCTTCAAAATATATTGCTGTAAGTCTATGTAAACTTTTTGGTTTTGTTTATAGCTTTTGTAGGAGGGAAAGCAGGTGAGATAGGCAGGATTTATTAGCATAAGCTTATTGCCACTGTTGGCAAAATGCTTTGTTTATGGCATCATTGCTGTGAGTCAAAGGAGGTTTCTGTGTTTCCAGTAATAGCCTGAGATGTACCTACTTCTTTACGGAGCACCTAGTAGGGAGGTGTTTGTTTTGGGTGCGGTGGCCAGTGTTGCTATGGCTTCATTTTCTTAACTCACTACACTTGTAAACTGTAAAGAACATTTGCCAGGTTGTTTTTTCTTTAAAATAGGACTATTGTAAGAAAATGCAGAAAGGTTAGTGTGAGCATTGAATATTAAAGTAGCCATTTAGGTGCCTTACCCTAATATATGTATATATAAATCTGCCTACATTTTTATAAAAGCTGATTACAGGGCGTCTTTGTCAGTTTTTTTCTGTGATGGCAACATATTTGAAATCTCAGGCCGGAATGAGTCAGAATATGGGTCTAAAATTTTCTATGAGACAAATCAGACTACTTTCAGAAACTTTCTTTTTTTGTTCTTTTATCCTAGAAAACTTTATATATACACAGATTTAAAGAGCCTGTTAGATAGGTAGTGGATACCTGCGTTAACTATCATGTGTATTCAACAGCTATCAAAAGCATTAATTTGTACTGATGTTGAAATATTATTACTGATTGAGGTTTTTCTTTTTCTTTTTTTTTTTTGAGACGGAGTCTCGCTCTGCCGCCCAGGCTGGAGTGCAGTGGCCGGATCTCGGCTCACTGCAAGCTCCACCTCCCGGGTTCACGCCATTCTGCCGCCTCAGCCTCCGAGTAGCTGGGACTACAGGCGCCTGAGAGGTTTTTAAATACTTATGATTGTGGTCCGTATTTTTTCTCCAACTTAAAAAATAGATTTGCCACTAGATGGTGCTAAATATTAAGACGCCAATTTGGACAAGCTCCATTAAAGCCATTGAGCATCCCGGATTTGCTGGTACAGTCTTGATTTTTGTTTTTTTGCCATAAGTATACTTCACTTCATGTTTTTATTTTTTAATGAGGACACTGAAGAGGTTGAAGTTAAGTCTTGTCCTTAGAGTGTTTAAGAGCGATGATAAAGATATATATATATGTATGTATATATATATTTAATAGTTACTAGATGAAAAGTCAAAAGACAAACCAAAAACATATCTAAAATAATCCCAAGCCCTGGCATTTGTGTACCTGACTCTGTTTTTGTAAGACTGACTCTAATCATGCCTCAAGAATTCCGCACCTACTGCTTAATTTCTCTTTCAACATATTTCTCAAGTGCCTTTGGCCATAACTTCTAAGATAGCTCTAGTTCTGAAATGATACTGTTTATGATATGCTAATTAGGTATTGGGATGTTGACAGCATTCTAAATATGCTTAGGGTCACTATGAAGCCATCAAATAAGCTTCTGTGTAGGACATATTGAAACAAAACATTATCACAATTGTTTTACATTTGCTTCTCATGTCTGTGTGGCAGTTTTGCTGTGTTAGAGAGTCAAGTGGAAATCTAATCTTTCAAGACTGGAAACTGTACTAGGAGCAAATATAAGACATACCCTTGGTAATTGGTACTTAAAACATATTCACTTTTTAAAAAACACAAATAGTAGGTTGGCTCTGCAAATCCCACAGTTCACTTTAAACAGACATAATTAACTCTGTAATTAATAAAGTGAATAAGAACTTCTAATTAAATCGTAATAACTGCCTTGGTTACAGCCAGAAAGATGCATGAATTTCTCCTCTCAACGAGTTATGAACTGGGTACTTCTTGTTGCTGTGCTGTCTGTAAAATTCACTAAGTGAGGGGTATATGTGTGTTTTTTTTTAATTTTTATTTTCTTGATTTAATCCAGAAAAAGTGTATGGACTACAGGGTTCACTTTTAAGGGTGTGTTCTTTTATGAGTGTCTCAATTAATGTCTTTACCTCCCACTCCTGTAATTTGGTGAAGGCAGTCAAGATATAATTGTAGCTTTCCTAACCCACGCTGTTCTGAGTTTTCCCAAGCCCTAGATGTCACTTCAGTGCTAAAATAAAGTACTGAGAAATGTAAAACTTTCTGGTTGACAATTGCAAGAATATTTATGCTAATATAACGTGGTGGCAATGAGGGCTTGTGATTTTCAAATGTTCATTTTTCAGAATGGATTTATCAGTCTTTATGCAGATGCATAATTTGTGTGGTGGAAAAATACGTGCTTGATGGTGTAACCTTCAAGCCATATCTAATTGTTAAATGATTTAATCAGTGAGAACTAATAATGGACTTTTAAAACATATTCTAGCTCAGATTAGTGTCCTTTAAAACTGGGAACCAGGCCGGGTGCGGTGGCTCAAGCCTGTAATCCCAGCACTTTGGGAGGCCGAGACGGGCGGATCACGAGGTCAGGAGATCGAGGCCATCCTGGCTAACATGGTGAAACCCCGTCTCTACTAAAATACAAAAAACTAGCCGGGCGAGGTGGTGGGCGCCTGTAGTCCCAGCTACTCGGGAGGCTGAGGCAGGAGAATGGCGTAAACCCGGGAGGCGGAGCTTGCAGTGAGCGGAGATCCGGCCACTGCACTCCAGCCTGGGCGACAGAGCGAGACTCCGTCTCAAAAAACAACAACAACAACAACAACAACAAACTGGGAACCAAAGATCATATGTAAGTATGGTATGCTATTTATGATTCACATCTCACAGCCACTAACAATTTATACAAATGATTAGCATAATAAAGTTGTCGGAGCTAGTTGGCTGGCATCATTGTTGGCTCATGGAAGCCTACTGCATCAACTTTAAACCTTTACCATGGTTATGTATAAGAGGCTTTGCATTGCTTTTTGTCCTATGAGTCTCAAAGGTATTATATAAAAATTAGTGGATGGCAAGTTTTCAATATCTGTATTGAATTATAACAAGGAAACCTTGAATTATAATAAGGAAACCATGGCATTGAGAGGTTTGTCATTTATACCAATCAGCTGGGCTTACACCTCTGTATCTGTAAATTGTATATCAGTTTTCACATTTGAGATTTAAAAAAGTAGTCTTGCCTGTAAGAACAAGTCGGTTAGCAAGCAGTGAGATTCCTGAAAAAAAGAGTTTAAGTTGGTTGTATTGACATCACTGAAATTAATTATCACTGAAATTAACCTTTCTAATTTACCTACTGGCTGAACATTTGTTTTTCATATTGTTTGTGATGCCATAAATGTGTTTTGACTTTGCAAAGTCAGTTTTTCTATAGATTATGCTTTAATGTTTCTGGATTTTCATCCTGTATTAATCTGATTAATAAGCGATCTTGGTAATTTTTCTACTGATTTGAACTAACATAGGCACTTTCTGGTTTTGGTAAAATGTCTGAGAATGCAGAAGAGATTATCCTTCTCTTGCTGTGATTTAAAAACTCATGTCCCTAAATGAAAGAGCCGCTATCTATCTTTTTATTAGTCATCCGTGGCAACTGGTGATTTTAGATTTTCACACGAGTCTTGGTGCCTTTTGCTATGGTGTGTCTGCTTCATATTGCATTTCCATTTCATAGCCCTTGCCTAGAGCAGTGCATTTATGTGGGAATGTTTACAAATGATTAATATTTAAATAGAAATGTGCCATGGAAGGACTTTTTAAGGAAAAGAAGCTGAGGTGGAATGCTGAGTGAGGGCAGCCAGATCTTTTCTTGTGGAATTGCAGAATTTTCTGGAAAGCCCTGACAGCTTTACCATTCATTTCAATTAGAAGAAGCTGGCAATTGCCATTTATGAAGTTTGGAAAGAAATTTTAATTAAGTAAGTTTCCAGCTGGGTGCAGTGACTCATACCTTAATCCAGCACTTTGGGAAGCCAAGGCAGGCGGATCGCTTGAGGTCAGGAGTTTGAGACCAGCCTGGCCAACATGACGAAACCCTGTCTAATACAAAAATTAGCTGGGCGTGGTGACACGTGACCCTGTAGTCCCAGGTACTCGGGAGGCTAAGACAGGAGAATCGCTTGAACCAGGCAGGCAGAGGTTGCAGTGAGCTGAGATTGTGCCATTGCACTCCAGCCTGGGCCACACAGTAAGATTCTGTCTTAAAAATAAATAAGTTTCCATGTGATGTAATATGCTTAATTAAGATTATGAATATGTTAAGCATACAGAAGAATTTAGAGAATAACATAACAAATACCCATGTACCTATCATTTACTGATACCAGATTCTTATATTTTTCCATATTTGCCAGGCTTTTCTTTTCTTTTTTTTTTGTTTTTTTGTTTTTTTGAGACAGAGTCTCACTCTGTCACCAGGCTGGAGTGCAGTGGCACGATCGTGGCTCACTGCAGCCTCTGCCTCCTGGATTCAAGCGATTCTCCTGCCTCAGCCTCCCGAGTAGCTGGGACTACAGGTGTGCACCACCACGCCGAGTTAATTTTTGTATTTTTAGTAGAGATGAGGTTTCACCATTTTGGCCTGGATGGTCTCGATCTCTTGACTTCGTGATCCACCTGCCTCGGCCTCCCAAAGTGCTGGGATTACGGGCATGAGCCACTGTGCCCGACCAGGCTTTTCTTTTTTGTAAAGAAAGAAAATAAAATGGATGCAGTTGAAGCACCCTGTGTAATCTTCCCTGATTCTCTTTTTCTGTCTGCCTTCCTGCTCAGAAATAACCACTGTGTGTATATATATATACACACACACACATACATATACACACACATATATATGTATATATATAAACATTTCTATTTTTATTTTATTATATATGGATGTAGCCTACACACACACCATCATACCTTACATATCATTTCTGCAGTTTGCTGTTTATTAGTTTAGCCTTGTGATTTTGAACTACAGTCATGTTGGTATTTGTAGTTTGGTCATTCGTTTTAGCTGCTGTGTAGTATTCCATTGTATGTTTCTATTATAGTTTATACATTTCCTGATGATAGTCAAGTTTCTGGTTGGTTTGCTTTTATAGACAATAGCATTGAATATCTGATATGGTTTGGCTCTGTGTCCCTACCCAAATCTCACCTTGAATTATAATATTCCCTTTATGTCAATGGTGGGGCCAGGTGGAGATAATTGAATCATGGGGGATAATTGAATCATGGGGGCAGTTCCCCCCGTACTGTTCTCATAGTAGTGAGTTCTCACAAGATCTGATGGTTTTATACGCATTCGGCATTTCCCCTGCTGGTTCATTCTCTCTTTGCCTCTTTACTGTTCATTTTGATTAGAAGAAACTGGCGATTGTTATTTATGAAGTTTGGAAAGAAATTTTAATCAAATAAGTTTCTGGCCAGGTGCAGTGGCTCATACCTTAATCCCAGCACTCTGGGAAGCCAAGGCAGGCTTCCAAGATGTGACTTGCTCTTCCTTGCCTTCCACCGTGATTGTGAGGCTTCCCCAGTCCTGTGGAACTGTATGTCTATTCAACCTCTTTCTTTTGTAAATTGCCCAGTCCTCGGGTATGTCTTTATCAGCAGCTTGAAAATGGACTAATACAATATTCTTGCACAAGTTTCCTTTCGTATTTGTGAGGGAGTTGCTGTAGGCCCTAGGGTCTAGGATGTATATGCAGAACTGCAATTGCTAGGCTGAAGGGTATATGCATTTTCAGTTTTACTAGTACTGCCAAATTGTTCTGTAAAGTGTTTGGATTAATTTACACTCCCAGCAGTGGCATATAAACTGTGTTCCAGATTTTGGTCACTCTTGGTTTTGTCAGACTAAATTTTTGGCATATGATTGGTATGTAATGACTTTTTATATTTCTCTAATTTGTATTTGCGTTAGTATTAATGAGTGTAAGCACCATTCATTCATTCATTCTACAGATGAATTGAGGACTGCTCAGTGACAGGCTAAGTCCCATGTGCGTACATTCTAGTGAAGGGAAATGGAAAATAAATAGATGTGAAAATGCATAGTAGAAGATGGTAATAAATGCTGCGGCTAGAGACAGCGAGAGCATGTGCCATGTGGATAACTGGAGGAAGAACATTCCTGGCAGAGAGAATACCAAATAAGACCCACATGTGTGACATGCTCATAGAACTGCAAGGAGATCAGTGTGACTGGGTTAGAGGGAGTAAGGAGGTAGGAAGAAGGAGATGAGGGGAGACAATAGAGAGGCCATAGTAAAGACTTCGTCTTTTACCTTGAATGTGATTCCATCTGAAATTTGAGGGTTGTAAGCAGAGGAAACAATCTTATTTAGGCTTTAAAAGGATCACACTAGTTGCTTTGTTGAGAGGGGACTGTAAGGGAGGAAGCAGGAGTTTATTAGGACGCTGCTGTTACGATCCAGGGAAGAGGTGATGGTAACTTAGTCTAAGAGTGTGGACAATGAAGGTGGCGAAAAGTGGTCAGTGTAGATCTAGATATATTTTGAAAATAGAATCAACAAAATAAGCTGATGTATTAGCTGGAAAGTGTGAGAGAAAAAGTACAAGGTTTTTGGCCTGGCAGATAGAAGGCTGGCGTTGCCGTTCATTGAAAGGGATCTGTGGCAGAAGCAGGTTTGAGGAAGAGGGAGAAACCTGGAGTTGAATCTTGAACAAGCAAGTTCCAGGTGCCTGCTCAGCACTCAGGTTGAGCTGTGAATTACGTGGGTGATAACATGAGCCTGGAATACAAAGAGGCCTCAGAGGAATAAATATAAATCAGTATAGAGGAGTGGCTTAAAGCCATGAGACGGGATGAATGAGTGAGTGTAGAGAGAGAAGAGAAAGTCCAGAGTGAGCCGTGGGCTATTCCAGTGTTTAGAGAGTTGGGAGGATAAGGCTTACCAATAACAGAGATTGAAAAGAATTGCTTGATAAGGAGAGGAACCTAGAGTGGTGTGTCTTGGAAACAGTATAGATGCTGTTTCAAAGAAAGGACTGCTCAGCTGTATGGAATGCACTGATAGATGGAGTAAAATGAGCGCTGAGAATTGACCTTTGGTTTAAACAATGTGGAGGACATTGAAGACTTTCACAGTTGTTGTGGTGGAGTGGTGAGGAGCGAAAAGTTAAGTTGGTGGTGTATTCTCAAGAGAAAATGGGAAAACAGGAATTGGAGATGGCAAAAATAGACATCATTTGTGAAGAATTTCTTTCCAAAGGGGAGTAGAGAAATGGGACCATTGTTGGAGGAAGATATAGGATTAAGAGTGTTTTTTTTTTTTTTTTTTTTTAAAGATGGGGGCTGTTACAGTGTTTTTGATGCTGATGTGAATAATATAGCAGAGGGGGGAAATTGATTCATGAGATGGGAGAATTGCTGGAATGTGGCTGAGGAGATGAAAGGAACTGGGATCTAGTGTACAGTGGCGGGGTTGGTCTTAGTAGGAGCACAGAGCATGCATACATAGAGGCAGACGGAAAGAGTACTTTGGCAGGTGAACTGGTAGATCCTTGTTGCTGTTGTTTTCTTAGTGAATTAGGAAGCAAAATCATCTGCTGAGCCTGAGGAAAGCAAAGGAGATGCAGAGGTAAGAAGAGGAAAAGTTGTGACCTTGTCAACCAGGAGACTAAAATGGTGTGTGATCACAAGGCTGTACCAAGGCCCACTTGGAGTCAGCTGTCCTAAGTGCACAGCGAGGTCATCAGTAGAGTTATGTTTGTTTTTTTCCTCCAGCCAAATTCACTTGTGCGGATTAGTTAGAGAGTA
This sequence comes from Mandrillus leucophaeus, assembly GCF_000951045.1. NCBI lineage: Eukaryota > Metazoa > Chordata > Mammalia > Primates > Cercopithecidae > Mandrillus > Mandrillus leucophaeus. The sequence goes on along the minus strand of NW_012102565.1, from coordinate 398,099 downwards.
GGATTTATCCAGGATTGGGGTTCCTGGTGATAATGATAGAGGAAGATGAGGTACGATAGTTGAGGGTATATTCAAAGGAGGGAAACTTTTGAGTCTTAACGGTGGATCTAGACTCTAAGCTGGATGAAGGACCCTGAAAAGATGGTAGGATCAGTGGATTATGGAACTTTAAAAATTATGGACTTAAAAAATGTTGGAGTGAAGACATTTGAGGAGGGGAATTGAAAAGATAGGGGATGGCAGGAGAGTGGGATGCTAGAAATTGAGATTGTGGAGGGTGTCAGCTATTGGTAATGACAAGTTCTGGGGCATGATTGTGGGAATGAACTACTGAGGTCAAGTGGAGTACTGGATTATGGGAGGAGAGGTTGAGGTCTAGGATGATCTCTAGAGATACTAAAATCATTATGCATTTTGACAAGAACAACATTGGAGAGAGTGTCATAACCAGGAGCTAAAATCTTTAAGGATTGAGGTTGGGGGTATCCTAATCCTGCAACGAAGGAGGATTAGGGATGGATGCAGTGATAATAAAAGACTTGAAGCTGGGATCTTAGGCAGGTAGATGAGATAGTGATTTGGAACTGGCAATGAGAAACGAGAACACCTGCCCTGTCTGGAGGCCTGCTGGGAAGAGGGATGTAAGAGAGAAGACAGCCATGACTGAGTAAGGCTGCAGTGGAGAGCCAGATTTCAGTTGGAAGTGGCTCTCAGCCCTGGTTGCACATTAAAATTGCAGGGGAGGGCTTGTAAACATACCATTTCCTGGTCCTAGCCCCTGGACATTCTGACTCAGTCTGAGGTGGAGCTTGGACATAGGTAATTTGTTTTTTTTTTAAAAAAAAACCCCAGGTGATTATAATATGCCATTACATTTAAGTCTGGGTTGTATCCCAAGCAAGAACCTTCAGAAAAGAGGTTGAGTAGTTGGGAATGATGGACATGCATTTCTGAGGGTATGGGGAAAGGGGTTTGGGAGGGGTGGGGCATCTTTACAAAGTTTATTGGTCCTTTGGATTTCCTATCTTGTGAATTGCTTGTTCATACTCATGACTCTTTATTTTTGTTGGTAAATGTTTGATTTGTTGTTTGTTTTGGTTTGAGCTTTTTATTGAAGTATTACATGAGGGCTGAAAAATACACATCTGTATACTGTGAAATGAGAACATTTCTAATAGCCAGAAGTTGCACTTGTGCCCCTTTCTATCCACTGTCCCTTCTGCTGGGGAAGGTGTTTTGTTGTTGTTTTTTTAAGATGGGGTCTCGCTGTGTTGCCTAGGCTGTAGTGCAGTGACGTGATCATGGCTTGCTGTAGCCTTGACCTCCTGGGCTCATTTGATCCTTCCAGCTCAGCCTCCCAAGTAGCTGAGACCACAGGTGCCTGCCATCATGCCTGGCTAAGATTTGTATTTTTTGTAGATACAGAGTTTGTCACCATGTTGCCCAGGCTGGTCTTGAACTCCTGGTCTTAAGTGATCTGCCTGCCTCGGCCTCCTGAAGTGTTGGGATTATGGGTATGAGCCATTGCGCCTGGTCCAGGAAAGTTTGATTTTTAAAAGGAACTTTTATTAACTTGGTGATTATCAATTTCCCTCAGGATCAAATGTGGGACAGAGGCTGGCGGGTCCATCACAGAGGATCAGATGGTTGGATAATTCCCAGGCTGTGAGATATGGAGGCTCTCTCTCTCTGGGTCTTTGTGTGAACCATGCTAAGCTGGGGGCCACAGCTGAGGGGAGCTTGAACCAAGTTACAGGGTAACTTCCAGGTCCACTGCCGAGACTGATGCTGGTATGCAGATGAGCCTCTCTGCTGAGGCACAAGTGGGTGCAGTTCCTCCTGGACACCTGGGCAGATGATTTTGGTTGCAGGCTCTGGGCCAAATGGCTGTAGCCAAACCCTTTGGGAATGGGGCTGTTTCTGAGTTTGAACCCGGGAGCACAATCAGCAGGTCTGCTACCTGTGTGCTGGCCTACACTTTCAGAATAGGCTTCCTAGGTCTTGGGCTTTACCTTGGTTTTATAAATGCCTACCTGAATCCTGAGGCTCTTTTTTCTGTGGATGGATGCAGAATTCTTGTTTGCAGGGGATAGAGCAGGTGTCCTCTTATTCTGCCATCTTGCTGAGGTCCTAGTGTAATTTTTTATGTGACTGGGAGGCTTAAATTCACCCAAAGTTTGTCTCCTCAGCAGACTATATGTTAGAGCCGTCCCTTGTGCTATTTGTCACATATTTTATTTCTATATGTTATAAACCCCATAATACATTACCAGGATTGCTTTAGTCAATTAACTTTTAAAGAGCTTAAAAATGAGAAAGTATGCCTTTAACATTTGTCCACATTTCTCATAGCACAAGTCTGCTTTCAGTGAATTCTCTGAGCTTTTGTTCGTCTGCAAGTATTTATTTTGCTTTCATTTTTTGAAGGTATTTGTGGCGGGGCATAGACTTCTGGGTTGACAGTTAAAAAAAATTCTAGCTCAACACTCTGCCTGCTGGGAAGTGTTCTTTTGACACAGAAACTGATTTCCTGCCCTGTGAGACTCCTCATTTCTGACCACTAAATACCAGCAAGATTCTCCACAAACACACACACACCAGATTACAGTCTCTGCCTTGCCTTAATATACTTACATGGATGAATGGAGAGTTCCTCCTTTGCCAGTATGGCCTATGTGAGCCTGAAGGAGAAGGCATGGTGCCTCCCACTTACATGATCCTTTCCATGATTAAGTCAGTTTGTATTGTTCTTGAGTTTCTGTGCTCAAATGGAATCACTCATTTCTATCTGGGTCAAGGAGATCAGTTAGGATGCTATTATCCAAGCCAAGGTGATGGTTATGTGAATATAACTTCTTATTGGGTTGGTTTAGTTACATTATAAAGAACTGAGGAGGTTTAAATATGTAGGGTTAGAGAGAAATAACACAGACTGTGAGCCAATCTCAGCTTCCCTTTTCTTCTTTTTTATTTTTTGTGTAATAGAATCTTAATTTGTAGCTGGGCACATTGTTGCTCTGTTAAAAAAAAGATTACATTTTCAAGTTCTTTTTGTAGCAAGATGTAGCCATATCACTGTATTAAGATTAGTGAAAGTGGAAGCTTTGTGAAAATTCTAGAAAGTATTATCGAAAGGACTGAACCCTGCTTTACTTCTTTCCTACTGGCTGTTATGTACATTTGATGGCAGCTCAAACAGCCATTTTGGGCCTGGAAGTGGAAGGTGCATTTTGAGAATGACAGGTCATTAAGATGGAAAGAGCCCCTGACATTATGAAACTATACACTGGACTGACTACATCTGGACTACTTTTTTTTTTTTTTTTTTTTTAATGAGGATACATTCACTTTCTATCTTGCGTAAGTCGTTGCTTTTGTCTGTTTTTGTTCTTGTTGTATGTGGTTGCATGCAGCTGAACCTAATCCTGACTAATGAAGAAAATGTGATAAAGAGGTTTTTAATCCTAGAAGACTGAGCAAATAGTGATACATTTGATAAAGTTATGGAATACAGAAGAAACAAACAGGTTAGGGGCTTCTGAGGGTACATAATACTTACTGTAAAACAACTATATACTATTAATATGGAAAAATCTCTTCAATTAGTTTTTTATCATAAAAATATTCAAGTTGTATTTGAATCTTTTGTTTTCTGAGGCATAAGCATTACTTGCATACATTAATTACTTTAGGAATTTGATGACTTAGTCATATGTCCTAGAGGAGCTTTGAAATACCAAGTTTCCTTCTGCTTCATCTTCCTGTCCATATTAGTTTGTTTTCATGCTGCTGATAAAGACATACTCAAAACTTGGAACAAAAAGAGGTTTAATTGGACTTAAACAGTTCCACATGGCTGGGGAGACCTCAGAATTATGGTGGGAGGTGAAAGGCACTTCTTACATGGCGATGGCAAGAGAAAAATGGGGAAGAAGCAAAAGTGGAAACCCTTGATAAAACCCATCAGATCTTGTGAGACTTATGAGGCTTATTGACTGTCAAGAGAATAGCACAGCAAAGACTGGCCCCCATGATTCATTTACCTTTCTCTGGGTCCCTCCCACAACACATGGGAATTCTGGGAGATACAATTCAAGATGAGATTTGGGTGGGGACACAGCCAAACCATATCACTGTCTGTTAATGAAAGTACAGGTTTCAGCCACCTTTTTGAATTACAAAGTATTTTTTTTTTTTTAGGTTTTGGGATGTTCAAAAGATATGTTGAAATAAAACATGGAAGAACATGATATGTTGGAACTATTTATAAAACACTATTTTCTTTTTGGATTAGGTCTTTTGCCTCAGTCACTATAAAATAACTTTTATCATGTGTTTTGAACATTAATGTCAATTTTTGTCAAATACACTAGGGAAAATTAAATTCCATTTACTTTTTTTGCTTTATTTATCATCATAAAACTTTCAAATGCCAGTAATTTGGGAGTGTAGATTTCACAGTCCTTTTTTATTTAAGCTATTCAGAGAATTTTTAGGATGCAGGTATGTGTTTATATATATTTACTCTCTCCCTCTGATCTTGCTCTCTCAGGACAAATATGTTGGATTTGTAATGGTAGTTTTAAGCCTGAAGCTATCGAGGAAGCACTTTAAAATGTCTTAGGCAAGCTTGTTTTTCCTTTTTTCTTGTCTGATAGTAATGAAAGCTGAGTGTCTCTTTTTATGCCTTTTAAAAAATGTCTTCTCTAGATGCTGGCAAACAAGTTGGAATATGAATGAACCATGAAATCGTTCATGGCAATGACTGTGGGAGGGAATAGGAAACTCCAGGGCGGATTCTGAGCTAGAGCTGATGTAATGCATCCTGGGGAAGCACTGGTCAGTCCTCAGGTAGCTTTGATGAGGTAAGTTAATAGCAGAGGATACTGCCAGAAACAAGCCATGGATAAAGGAAGAAAAGAAATGAAAACAGTAAGACCATTGATAATAAAGTATAGGAGGGAATAGGATTTGGGGCTTCTGTGGAAATCCTTAGAGGCCAGAGGCTCTAAAAGCTGGGACTGCTTCATTTTTCCTTTGATATAATAGTCATTAAAAAACAGTAGTAAGGCACAGCTAGTATCAACATAGAAACTCATTATATCAATGTAGATTTTTAAAATACTTATAGGATAGTGTCATATAGAGAGCCTTTTTCTCGTTGACAACAAAGGCAAGCATACTTTGAACTGAATTGACAGCTTTGTGCCTGTACAGATAAATATAACACTTTTCAGGTAGTTAATTCATGAATAGTCAATGAACCAGTAAAGGACAAAAAGTGACATATGGCAGCCTGGTGTGGATTAAGTGTGACTGTCACATTCCCCTCCCTACCTTTTTCCTTTCTGTAATTTATTAAAAGAAACAGAGCCAGAACACATAGCCAAAACACAGTACCTCTGGAAAAATTTACTTAAGGGAAGTCTTAACAGAAGAGAGTTTATTCATTAAATGTCTCATCTGCTGTTTGGTTGTTAAGTTGTTTGTATTAATTGAAATTTTATTCAAAATGAAAATTTGACCCAAAGTCTTCAAATAAAGTTAAACTGGTAAAGCAGTTTTTGTTTTTTAAAATTATTACTAAACCAGTATTTCCAAATAAGTAATATTTAGCCAGTTGTGTTAATTTTGCCAGAATGTTTCTTTGTAAATAAACTACAGGTGTAGCCTGACTGTTTCTGTGCATTTTAGTACATAAACCAAAATAGAAAGCAGTCTTGATTTTTCTTTTTGTATCAACCAAGGATTTGTTAAAGATAGTGATTTTATTATTTTTAGCAAATAATCAGATTTAATAGAAATTTCTTGGTGACTTTGAGGTGTTTACAACAGTGTTGGGAGGAACTCTTAACGGGGAGGTATTTGTTCACAACCCAGTTAATAACCCTACCACTTAAAAAACATCAGTCTCCTTGGCTGTTAATGAAGGTTGTGGTGGTTGGTTTGGTGAGACAGTTTGCACCTTGCTTTTGTCTGGCTTTGTTCCAGGACTCTGATTCTGACAGATTTAACATTGGAGAGGGTCTTCATAGCCTGATTCTCGAACTCTCTCAATTCTACTCTAGTCTTTCCAAACCATTTGAAATCAGCAGAATAATTAGCAGTAAGTTTTGATTAAGTACTTGTGATATAATCAATTAATATTTGTTTGGCTGCTCCCCAACTTCCCCCACCCACCCCACCGCAAACCAAAAGATTCTGGAAACTTGCTCCTAGAATTGCAACTTTCCTTCTGATATGAGAAAATTGTTGATATATATGTAAAGCATGTAGATCTTGTGTTGTAGATGTTTTAATGACACATCAGAAATTAAAATCTCATTTGGGTTGGATCTGTAATACTGGACACCAGGTGATGGTGAGATACTGGAAGTCAAGTCTGTGAGAGTAGGATGTCGATAGGGCACCCCTTTCCCTCTTCCAGAGCATTTACAATGATTTTTGTGATGGAATTTGCCACCACTGGAAATAACCATGATGGAGAGGTTGTAAGAGACACATATTTTATTTATTCTTTTCCTTTTTTTTTTTTTTTTTAAAGAAATGGGGGTCTTGTTGTGTTGCCCAGGCTGCTGGATTGTAATGGTGCAACTATGAATCTCTGCAGCCTCAAACTCCTGGGCTCAAGTGATCCTCCTGCCTCAGTTTCCCAAAGTATTGGCATTACAGGTGTGAGCCACTGCTCCCAGCCTTGTTTTTCTTGGTAGAGAATCCTCTCACTGTCTTCACTGATAGCTTCCAGAGGGACATGAATGTGAAGATACTACAGTCTAAAGAAGTTTCTTCGGAGCTCAGTCTGTCTCTCTGAGGTCCCATTGCCTATTTCATATTCTGAATGGTATTTCAGGCCACCCCAAAACTGTCAGATCTGGTCAAGAGTGTGGTTGTTATGTACTATAGAGTGTGCCACTTTTTGAGCAAGCAGTCAAGTATGGTAGTTAAGAGCATGCACTGTGAATATTTGCTATAAGATGGTGGCATGTTATACTTTCCAGACGTGTATTTTCCACTTTCAGCCCCTTGCTCTCTATAGTCTCCATTGAGAAGAGGGGTCTCTATCCTCTACTCTTGAATCTCTGCACAGGCTCAGGACTAGCCACAACTAGCTTATGACCAATAGAATATGGTGAAAGTACTGCACGATGACTGAGGCTAAGTCAGAAAAGGCAGTGCAGCCTTCACCTTGTTTTCTGGGACACTTGCTTTTGGATCTCTGTGCTGCCATGTACGATGCTTGACTATTCTGAAGCTGCCTGCTGTGAAGAAAGCTCAGGCTACAGAGAAAGGCTATCTGTAGGACCCTAGTTCAGGGGTCCCCAATCCCATCCTCCCCATCCCCCGACTCCCGGCTGCACAGCAGGAGGTGAGCTCTGCCTCCTGTTAGATCAGCAGCTGTATTGAATTCTTACAGGATTGCAAACCCTATTGTGAGCTATGCATATGAGGGATCTAGGTTGCGTGCTCCTTATGAGAATCTAATGCCTGATGATCTGAGGTGGAAAGTTTCATCCCAAAACCATCCCCCTGCCCTCCTCTGTGGAAAAAAATTGTCTTTCTTGAAACCGGTACCTGGTGTCAAAATGGTTGGGGACTGCTGCCCTAGTTGACAGCTCCAGTTTAGATTCTAGCCGACAGTAGCATCAACAATCACACATGTAAGTGATTTCCTCAAACGACTGCAGTCCCATTGAGTCATCTGTAATTGTTGTGTCTTTTCAGTTGTGACCTCAGACGTTGTTCCTTACCTTTGTGTTTGCTCTAAATTTCTGACCCACAGAATTCATGCGTATGATAAAATTGTTTTTTCAAGTTGCATTTTGGTGAATTTCTTATGCAGCAAGAATAAAAACCTTGGCAAATTCTTGACTTTTGTGTCCCCTAGTTTCCAATCTTTAAAATGGGGATAATAATAGTACTTCTTCAGAGAAATCAGTTAGTACGTGTAAATCTCTTTAAAACAGTATCTGGCACATAGTAAAGGTTCACTAAATTTGAACTACTTACTAAGAGAAATTCATTAGACTACTGAATTTTTTTTTTTTTTTTTTTGGAGAGGGAGTTTCGCTCTGTCACCCAGGCTGGAGTGTAGTGGTGCAATCTCAGCTCACTGCAAGCTCCACCTCCTGGGTTCATGCCTTTCTCCTGCCTCAGCCTCCCGAGTAGCTGGGACTGCAGGCACCTGCCACCATGCCCGGCTAACTTTTTGTATTTTTTTGGTAGAGATGAGGTTTCACCGTGTTAGCCAGGATGGTCTCTATCTCCTGACCTCGTGATCCACCTGCCTTGGCCTCCCAAAGTGCTGGGATTACAGGCGTAAGCCACCATGCCTGGCTGAGTACTAAATGTTTTTGGGAGCATAGTTATCTTAGAAATAGTGAGCTCAGGGTTACTTTACTAATGAAATGATCATTATGATATGTAAAAAGGAAAAAAACACAATTATATGACTTTTCTTAATTTGAAGTTATTTTCCACATTTGAAGAGTTATGTTTCTGATAATTGTTCTCAAGAATATCAGCTGATGGCTGGGCATGGTGGTTCATGCCTGTAATCCCAGCACTTTGGGAGGCTGAAGCGGGCACATCACTTGAGGTCAGGAATTTGAGACCAGCCTGGCCAACATGGTGAAACCTCATCTCTACTAAAAACCCTGTCTCTGCAAAAATTAGCCAGGTGTGGTGGTGGGCACCTGTAATCTCAGCTATTCAGGAGACTGAGGCACAAGAATCACTAGAACTTGGGAGGCAGAGGTTGCGGTGAGCCAAGATCGTGCCATTGCACTCTAGCCTGGGTAACAGAGCAAGACTCTGTCTTCCCGCCCCACCCCCCAAAAAAACCCTGAAAAAACAAACAATATCAGCTTGTATGGGTAGGCTGTCTCCTTAAAATTACCCTGCCTTTCCTTGCTTGCCTGTTTATAGCTACCTATGCATTAAATGCTTTTGAAACACATTTATGTCATTTCCTTGATTATCTAGAATGACAAATTCTGTTTACTTGATAGAGTAGAATTTGTCTAGAGTGATAAATTCTGTGTTTACTCGATAGAGTAGACATCCTAAAATGTCATGTTCAAACTTTAAGTGACGTGGAGAAGAAATCAGTGTTTATATCATTATGTGTAAAATCATTATAGACATTTATAATTTTCAGATGTTTACAATAATTATGTCTCAATTTTCATCTTTCTGTTGTGAAATAATTCATTCACTTTCTGTAATAGTCAGCACCTGTCACCATGACATTTTAGTTGACCATGTTCAAACATAGAGATTAATATCAACTTCTTTGTTTAAAAAATGTACCTATCGAAAAATACTTACTTTAGGCTTGCCATGTGTGATATGCTTTCTTCCAGTTTCTCATTAAAATATGCGTATAGTTCCATAATGGCATTGGGAAAAGTAGTGATCGATAATTTCTCAGTTTTAGACTTGTTTCTACTAACTATTTACTACATTGGAGTAGACTAAGAAAGTCTTAGTGGTCTGTTTATGGTTTGATTTCTAAAACAGGAGATTAAGGTGGGAAGTGGATAGGAAGAGGCTTTGATCCATTCCTGTTGTTTGTTCATACCTTGGAGACACAGGTTACCATGTATGACTATGGGGACTTGCACTATTTCGTTCATATTATATATTTTGTTATATATTAAAAGCCCATTAACCTCCTCAGAAATTTTTCTCTCTCCTAGCTCTTCCAAATCCGCATGTTCCACACTATTTTTTATACATCTATTCAGAGACTGAATTTCCAATGTGCAATCTGGAAGAGAATGAAAGGAAAGTGTTAGGATATTACATTCCAGGGATGTGATGTAGCAGTAGATGTTGTGTTCAGAAGAACCTTAAAAGGAGTGTGCTTTTGGGTTTTCAGGTTATCATTTATTTTCTGTTAAAAAACAAACTACAGAATGTTCCTGTTGATGTAGGAATGAATTCTCATAATATGAGAAGAAAGGAATAATAGATTTTAAATCAGCCCAATTTGGTTGTACTGCCTGCTTAGTACTATAAATTCAGCCATAGACTGTGTATATCAGCCTGTACACTTAAAACCCAACCAAATTAAGTGTGAGCAATTTTTCACCATCCAAATTGATAGTGATGGGAATCAAGGGCAATCTATATACCCTGCCATTAAAAATTATATCTTATTTTTGCAAGGATAATTTTCATGAGGACTATGAAAGAAATCTGCATGAAAGATATCTGCATAAAAGAAGGGAACCATTACCCCAAAGATGAAGAAGAAAGTCTTAAAAATAATATTGAATATCATTTATTATGATGTACAAAAGATATTTATGAGAAGTGTCAGATTTTATTCTTAGTAACAGAGCAAAAAGTAACATAAAGTTATAACAAAAAATCAGAATGATATTTTGAAAGAAGCTGGAATAAAGATGACCAAAATAAAACAATGACAACAATCTGAAAATGCAATAGCCAAAATCTGTAATGGCAATTGCACACAGCAGAGCTGATCCTGCAGAAAATGGAGTCAATCCTCTATATGATGAATGGGTCAATCCCATAGTATTTGTTTGAGATTTTTTTTAGGAGGAGAAAATAATGACGGAAATGATGAGGGTGAAAATGACAGATGCTGAAGACATAGAAGTACCATACTGATGAATAAGTTCCCAGTGGAGAAACCAGAATAAATGGAACAGAAGCAAAATATAAAAGCAGTAGAAAACTTTCTTGACCTGAAAAGTTTTTTATTTTTCGTTTTTTTTTCCCCAGAGACAGGGTCTCACTATATTGCCCACGCTGGAGTGTAATGGCACAATCTTGGCTCACTGCAACCTCTTATTCCTGGATTTAAACCATCCTCCCGTCTCAGCCTCCTGAGTAGCTGTGACTAACAGGTACACGCCACCACACCTGGCTAATTCTTTTGTATTTTTTGTAGAGACGCGGTTTTGCCATGTTGCCCAGGCTGGACTTGAACTCCTCAGCTCAAGTGATTCTCCTGCCTCTGCCTCTCACGGTGCTGGGATTACAGGTGTGAGCCACCATGCCCAGCTACTTGAGCTAAAAAGTTCTGAAGCTGTAGTTTCAAAGCGTAGGCTTCATTGTAGGCAAAATTAATGAAAATAAATCTCTGTCTGTCTCAATTCTGGTAGCATTTGTAATTTTTGGAGATAAAGGGAAAAACTCATAGATTTAAAAACACAAAGGCTACTCTAATGATACGGAAGTCAGTCTTACTTCATTGCAGATTTCTTTTTATCCTGCAGTGCATTCATTTGGCTTCTTAAATCTATGATTTGGTAATTAGTTCTGGAAAAAGCTTAGCCACTAACTGATTAAGTGTTTCTTTTCTCTATTCAGTTTTTGAAACTTTAATTAAATATGTTTTGAGTCCTCTTTTATACCCTTTACATTTCTTACCCTCTCTGACCAATGCCATTTTTTTTTTTTTTTTGGTCTCCCTGTCCCAGATTCTGTATGGTAACTTCCAAATGTGTGCTGGTAAAATGGCTCTCCAGGGAAAAAGAAGCCCTGATTTATAGCATTTGTTGATTTCCGTAGTATAAATATCCTTATCAAGGGTAGTTTCAGGCAACCAATTTGACTGTACTGATGCAGAATTAGGAAGAGCTACACATAATTGGTTCTTGCAAGCTGATTCAAACTACTTCCAGCATATCTCTAGACTTGCCTGTTGTCTTTTCATTATTAATTATCTCTGAAGGTGAATCTAATCTGTTAAACCTTTCCATTCAGTTCTTAGTTGGAGTTATATTTTATTTTTAGTTCTAGAGTCTCTATTTTTTCTTGTAAAAATCTATTACTATTTATAGTGTTTAGTTCTCTGCTAAATGTTTCCAACCTGTCATTTTATTTCTTCTATCACAGAAAACACATAGAATCTGCATCTGATAATCCACTTTCTAAGGTTCTTTCCTGACCCCTTTTCCTTTCTGCTGCTTATTCCTACATTTCTTGCATACTCCACTATCCTTGACTGGGGCCTGGATATTGCATTTGAAGAATTATTTATAAGAGTACTTTTAAGTCCACAGCGTAGGTACTTAGACAGTGTGCACTTCTGTCTGACCGACACTTGGGAGTATTCTAGTTCAGGGGATGATTACAGACCCAAGTTTGAAGTTTGAGAAAAGCAGTGTGACCTTAGACCATAATCTAGTTCATATCATTCTCACTGTGAGGATGTGCCCCTTTAGGATTCCAGCTTATTGTGAGGAGAATCTCAGATTAGATGGCCCTTGTTGTGTGACCTTCAGCTTTATTTCCATCTTGGTCATCCTGAGAATCTTTTAAAACATAGGTTCTAGTTTCCCATGACCGAAAAAGATACTTTAGAGGAAATGTGGTTTCAGAACTTGCTTTTTATGCTGAGTTTTCATTCTCCTTTTACTTTTTTTTGTGGTAAAATATACATAACATAAAATTTAGCTTTTTTTTTTTTTTTTTTTTTTTAAATTGGATTTGGGTTTTGTTGTCCAGGCTGGAGTGCAGTGGCGTGATTCCAGCTCACTGCAACCTCTGCCTCCCAAGTTCAAGTGATTCTCCTGCCTCAGGCTCCCGAGTAGGGATTACAGGCACATGCCACCACGCCCAGCTAATTTTTTTGTGTGGGATTTCACCATGTTAGCCAGGCTGGTCTCGAACTCCTGACCTCAAGTGATCAACCCGCCTTGGCCTCCAAAACTGTTGGGATTACAAGTGTGAGCCACCATGCCTGGCCCTCAAGATGCTTTTAAATTTTCCTTTTGATTTTTCTTTGACTTAAAGGTGGAATTGGTGAATCATATGGTAATTCTGTGTTTAATTTTTTTGAGGAACTGCCATATTTTCCACAACAGCTGCACCATGTTATGTTCTCACCAGTAATGCTGCAATAATGGTTACAGTTTCTCCACGTTCTAGCCAACATTTGTTATTTTGTGTTTTTTTTTTTTTTTTTTTAAATAATTGCTGGCTGGGCGTGATGGCTCACGCCTGTAATCCCAGCACTTTGGGAGGCTGAGGCGGTTGGATCAAGAGGTCAGGAGATTGAGACCATCCTGGCTAACATGGTGAAACCCCATCTCTGCTAAAAAAAACACAAAAAATTAGCCAGGCGTGGTGGCGGGCGCCTGTAGTCCCAGCTGCTCGGGAGGCTGAGGCAGGAGAATGGTGTGAACCCGGAAGGTGGAGCTTGCAGTGAGCTGAGAATGCGCCACTGCACTCCAGCCTAGGCAACAGAGCGAGACTCTGTCTCAAAAAAAAAAAAAAAAATTGCCGTTCTAATGGGTGTGAAGTAGTGGTGTCTTATGGTTTTGATTTGTGTTTTTCTGATGATGTTGAGCATCTTTTCATATGCCTATTGGCCATTTCATATCTTCTTTGAAAAAACATCTATTCAAATCCTCTTCCCGTTTCTGAATTAGCCTATTTTTTGTTGTTGAGTTTTAAGAGTTCTTTGTAAATATTCTATATAGTAGTTCATTATCAGATGTATGATTTGCAAATATTTTTTCCAGTTCTGTGAGTTGCCTTTTAACTCTGTTGATAGTATTTTTAGTTTTGATGTAGTCCAGTTTTGTCTATTTTTTTCTTTTGCTGCTTGTGCTTTTGATATCATATCCAAGTAATCATTGCCAAATCAAATGTGACAGAAGTTTCCCCATACGTTTTCTTCTAAGATTGTTACATTTTTAGCTCTAATGTTTACGTATTTGATCCATTTTGAGTTTATTTTTGTGTATGTTGTAAGGTAAGGGTCCCGCTTCATTCTTTTGCATGTGGATATTTATTTTCCCAGTGTTATTTGTTGAATTCTCTTTTTAGTTTTTACTTGATAATTTCTTACTATCTTGTAAGTTTTCAATTCTTTTGAAAAGATGTTTTAAAATAAATTACTGAGTTGTTTTCAACAGGAAGGTTGATCTCTCAAACCCAACTCACTGTTATTAGTTATAGGAAATATTATTAATGTTTTAAATAAACTTGATGAGAACACATGTGATACCCTAAATCCTACAGAAGGGAAATTGTCTGTAGTCAGTGTTGTTAGTTTTTAAATACTGTTTGGTTGCAATTTTCATGGGAAAAAGGTACAGCCCATTAGCACATATCTATATCTATATATTTATATGTATATATTTTGTATAACTAAATTCAGTAGTCTGAATTTCATCTTAGGTTATAAAGCTTTTTAAGTATTAGAAGACTAGTTACAGGAACAAAGTACTTTTTTTTTTTTTTTTTTTTTGAGACAGAGCCTCCCTTTGTCACCCAGGCTGGAGTACAGTGGTATTTGATCTTGGCTCACTGCAACCTCTTCCTCCCAGATTCAAGCAATTCTCTTCTCTTGCCTCAGCCCCTTGAGTAGCAGGGTTTACAGGCACGCACCACCACACCCAGCTAAGTTTTGTGTTTTTAGTAGAGGTGGGCTTTCACCATATTGGCCAGGCTGATTTCGAACTCCTGACTTCAGGTAATCCACCCGCCTTGGCCTCCCAAAGTGCTGGGATTACAAGCGTGAGCCACTGCGCCCAGCTACAGAATAAAGATACAATTTTTTTGTCAAGGATATGGGAATCATTAAAGCATCCTGTTTCTCTCTTTTATTTGGTAAACCTGTTTTATTATCCCAAAACTTCCTAAAGAACAATTTTTCCTTTTTTAGTCATTAAATAATAAGTTCATACACCACATATATTAAACAAACAGTGTTAAGAGTTTGTCCTTCCTTTTATGTTGTTAACTGAAATTACGTTTCTTTCCCAGATGCTTTAAAAGGGCATTTCTTGAGGAATAATGTAGTTTTTAAAGACTCCACAGTTTCTTTACCAATATTGTAAAAGTTATGTTTGGAAAGAATTGAGTATTTTTCTCTGTAGTATTTCCATGAGCTTTCTTCTAATATTCAACATGAGAAATTTGAAAATACTTACAAGAAAAACATATAGAAAGCAAAGAAAATAAAGAATTCTTAAGGCCAAGAAAGTGGAACATTAAGCATTTTTATCTGTTAGGCATCGTACAAAGGATGAAGAGACCCACCCCAAGGGGACTTAAGAGTTGGCAAGGACAACCATAGTATCATAAATAAATTAAGCTAGAAAAAATACTAATGCGTACCATACCTCTATTAAGAGAGTAGAGCTTTCTCACACAATTCTTAGTGATAAATTCTCTTTGCTACTATTGACAATATAGTTTAAAATTTTCAGTTATTTTTTTCAGCCAACTTTGGATATGTTCTGAAGTTTTTTTTTAATTGACACATTAATTGTACATATTTATGAGGTACAATGTGGTATTTTGATACGTGTACAATGTGTAATGATCAAGCCATGGTAATTAGCATATCCATCATCTGAAACACATCATTTCTTTGTGTTGGGAACATTCAGTATCCTCTTTTTGCTGTTCGAAACTATATATTATTGTTACCTATAATCATCCTACCATGCTTTAGAACACTAGAACACTAGAATCTTCTGCTCTACTTTTTACTTCTATGAGATCAACTTTTTTTAGCTTCTGCACATGAGTGAAGATGTGGTGAACTTTCTGTCCTGGCCTATTTCACTTAATGTCTTCTAGTTCCATCTGTGTTGCTGTGACTGACAGGAATTTCATTCTTTTTTTGTGGCTGAATAATAATCTATTGTGTATATATACCACATTTTCTTTACCCATTAATCTGTTTTTGGACACCAGGTTGATTCCATATCTTGGCTATTGTGAATAGTGCTTTAGTAAACCTTTTCTCTTTTTATTGTTTGTAAGTTTTTCCCCCAGTAGGAAATCTGTAAGACTTACGTCTTCTATTTAAAATGTCACCTATTTAATAATGTTTAACTAGGTTGATGGATGGGCAACTTTGCTATTTTAAAATTTTGAAAATAAAGTGAATACTAATCATACTTTCTTAAAATAGTATGCTGCTAACATTTTAAATTTAATGTTTTAAATTGTATTTCTTTTAAGAGATTTCTTTATTAGTAGCTATTTTGTTTATGAGAGAGCTGGGCAGGATTCCTATAAGTGATAATAAGAAGCAGTTATCACCAACGGGTAGTAATTTTTAGGGGTCTATTAAGGGTCTCTTAATATTAAAGGAATCAACAGAATAATGCCATAATTATTTTATTCAAATAGTGCAAGTGAGCCATTGATTAACATCTGGCTTAGATGTTAATCTAATGTTAGAATTAGATGTTAGATGTTAGAATTCAGTATAGGATCCCTTGATAAGATTTTTAAATGTAAGTTCTCTTGAATTAGTAGCACCTTTTTTCCCTTTAAACTGTAATCTTGACATCTCTCTACAATTCAGAGTAGTGAATGGTCCTCAAGTGTTTAGCAGGTAATTTGTTACATCTAAGAATTAAAGTTTGTAACTAATTTACCTCTATACTTCAAATTAGGATTGATTTACACTTACTTTTGTTTTGACTTGTTTCCTTGAGCAGAGGAGAAAGTGATGGTGTGACAGTGAGTGCACTTATTTATTCTATAGCCTGACAGAGTATTTGTGATTGTAAATGTCATCTATTTGTGTTGGGGAAGAACAAAAAATGAAGGGCTACTCCTGTGTTTGGGGTTTCTAAGAAAAACACAAAGTGTAATATCTGTTGAAAACAAACTTGGATGATGACTTTTAACCTTTAAAATTACCTTCAGCCAAGCACGTGTATCAACTTTATCAGCTGTTTTGAAAATACCTCATACCCGTGCCATGGTTCAGCCGTGAAGAGGACAGAGTTGGTCTGAATAAGAGTAGTTACGGGAAGTTTGTCCTTAAAAGTCCTGAAGATAAGTCTTGATGCTGAATCATACATATTTACTCCCTCTGTGACCAACTGAATAAACTCAATTCGTCAAGGAAATTGTGTCCTTGACTCAGGTCCATTCGTCACAAATCACACCCTCCAACTTTAGGATTACATCAGACTAAAATTATGGACAAAGCAAGTTGCTCTGTTAATTCTTTTCTAACACAAGGAATTCTTTTCTATCACGTTGCCCACGGTAATGTCATCGCAGTTTTATATGTTTAGGGTGATTTCTCCAACTCTTCCTGAAAATTATAGAGTTTTATAAAGCCATTTTCAGTTTTGGAGCAAGAAAGAAGTAAGCTTTGTTGTGTATTAGATGCTTACCACTTGCCAAACATTATATTATATTGAACACAAGACAAGTAACACAGTTTCTACTTGCTGGCAAACAAAAAGGACCCATATAACACTTGAAACAGATGAAAGTTTACTCAGAGTTGAATTTTAAGAATAGTTTTGATTTTTATCAAAGACCATCTTAGTTATTGATATGTGTTGAAGATTTATAATCTGTAAATCTGAAGTGTTAGAGCTATTATTAGGTGGGGGAGGAAGAAGACTTAAAAATTCTACTTAGGAAGCTATTTGTAAATTCTCTTTGTTTTTAACTTTTATTTTAGGTTCAGGGGTACGTGTGCAGGTTTGTTATATAGGTAGATTTTGTGTCACAGGGGTTTGATATACAGATTATTTTGCCACCCAGGTAATAAGCATAGAACCTGATAGGTAGTTTTTCTGTCCTTACCTTCCTCCCTCCCTCCACCTTTAAGTAGGTCCTGGTGTCTGTTGTGCCTTTCTTTGTGTCTATACATATCCAATGTTTAGCTCCTACTTAGAAGACAGAACCTATGGTATTTGGTTTCCTGTTCCTTTGTTAATTCACTTAGGATAATGGCCTCCAGGTCCATCTGTGTTGCTGCAAAGGACATGATTTTGTTCTTTTTTTTTTTTTTTTTTTTAGCTCCTACTTAGAAGACAGAACCTATGGTA
>NW_012102565.1:284804-378907 GCF_000951045.1 Mandrillus leucophaeus | reverse complement strand
CTAATTTTTGTATTTTTAATAGAGATGGGGTTTCACCATGTTGGCCAGGATGATCTCAATCTCTTGAACTCATGATCTGCTCGTCTTGGCCTCCGAAAGTGTTGGGATTACAGGCGTGAGCCACTGCACCTGGCCTGTTGAGGGTTTTTAACCTGAAGGATGTTGAATTTTATTGAAAGCCTTTGAGCTTTGAGATTATCATGTGGTTTTTGTTTTTAGTTCTGTTTATGTGATGAATCACATTTATTGATTTGCGTATATCGAACCAACCTTGCATCCCAGGAATAAAGCCTACTGATGGTGGTGGATTAGCTTTTTATGTGCTGCTAGATTCGATTCACTAGTTGTTTTTTTTGACGATTTTTGCATCTGTGTTCATCAGGGATCTTGGCCTGCAGTTTTCTTATTGTGTCTCTGCCAGATTTTGGTATCCGAATGATGCTGGACTCAAATAATGAGTTAGTGAGGAGTCCCTCCTTCAGTTTTTTGGAACAATCTCAGTAGAATTGTTCCATACTAGCTCTTCTTTGTATGGGGTCAGTTATTTGTTTTTGCCTGTTAAATTGTTTCAATTTCTTACAGATTCTGGTTATTAGACCTTTGTTGGATGCATAGTGTATTAGTCCATTCTCATGCTGCTATGAAGAAATACCTGAAACTGGGTAATTTGTAAAGAAAAGAGGTTTAATTTACTCACAGTTCCACATGGCTTGGGAGGCCTCAGGAAACTTAGAATCATGGCAGAAGGCACCTCTTCACAGGGCAGCAGGAGAGAATGAGTGCAAGCAGGGGAAATGCCAGACGCTTATAAAACTGTGTCTGGAATTGGTGGGTTCTTGGTCTCACTAACTTCAAGAATGAAGCCGCAGAGAGTGTTATAGTTCTTAAAGATTGTGTGTCTGGAGTTTGTTCCTTCTGATGTCTGGACGTGTTCAGAGTTTCTTCCTTCTGGTGGGTTTGTGGTTCTCGCTGGCATTAGGAGTGAAGCTGCAGACCTTTGTGGTGAGTGTTACAGCTCTTAAGGCGGTGCGTCTGGAGTTGTTCATTCCTCCCAGTAGATTCGTGGTCTTGCTGGCCTCAGGAGTGAAGCTGCAGACCTTTGTGGTGAGTATTACAGCTCATAAAGGCAGTGCGGACCCAAAAAATGAGCAGCAGCAAGATTTATTACAAAGAGTGAAAGAACAAAGCTTCCACAGTGTGGAAGGGGACCCAAGTGGGTTGCCTCTGCTGGCTCGGGCAGCCTGCTTTTATTTCCTTATCTGGCCCCACCCACATCCTGCTGATTGGTCCATTTTATAGAGAGCTGATTGCTCGATTTTATAGAGAGCTGATTGGTCTGTTTTGACAGGGTGCTGATTGGTACATTTACAATCCCTGAGCTAGACACAGAGTGCTGATTGGTGCATTTACAATCATCTAGCTAGACATAAAGGTTCTCCAAGTCTCCACCAGATTAGCTAGACACAGAGCACTGATTGGTGTGTTTATAAACCTTGAGCTAGACACAGAGTGCAGACTGGTGTATTTACAATCCTTTAGCTAGACATAAAGGTTCTCCAAATCCCCGCCAGATTAGCTAGATACAGAGTGCTGATTGGTGCATCCACAAACCCCAAGCTAGACACAGAGTGCTGATTGGTGCATATACAATCCTCTGGGTAGACATAAAAGTTCTCCAAGTCCCCACCTGACTCAGGAGCCCAGCTGGCTTCCCCTAGTGGATCCCACAGCAGGGCCACCGGGGGAGCTGCCTGCCAGTCCTGTGCTGGGCGCCTTCACTCCTCAGCCCTTGGGCGGTTGATGGGACTGGGCGCTGCAGAGCAGGGGTCGGCGCCCCTCGGGAGGCTCCGGTGGCGTGGGAGCCCACCAGGAGGGGCTTGGGCATGGCGGGCTACAGGTCCCCAGCCTTGCCCTGTGGGGAGGTGGCTGAGGCCCGGGGAGAATTCGAGCGTGGTGCAGGCAGGCCAGCATTGCTGGGGGACCCAGTGCCCCCTCCGCAGCTGCTGGCCCGGGTGCTAAGCCCCTCACTGCCTGGGGCAGCTGATGCCGGATGGCTGCTCCGAGTGTGGGGCCTGCAGAGCCCATGTCCATGCGCTGGCCCGCAAGCACTGTGCGCAGCTCCGGTTCCCCCCTCCCTGCACCCCCGCACCTTTCCCTCCACACCACCCGCAAGCAGAGGGAGCCGGCTCTGGCCTCAGCCAGCCCAGAGAGGGGCTCCCACAGTGCAGTGGCAGGCTGAAGGGCTCCTCAAGCGTGGCCAGGGTGGATGCCGAGGCAGAGGAGGCGCTGAGAGCGAGTGAGGGCCGCTAGCACCTTGTCATCTCTCAAAACCATCAAATCTCATGAGACTCACTGTCATGAGAACAGCATGGGGGAACCACCCTCCTGATCTGATTACTCCACCTGGTCTTGCCTTTGACACATGGGGATTACAGTCCAAGATGAGATTTTGGGTGGGGACACAGCCAAACCATATCACGTAGTTTGCAAATATTTTCTCTCATTGTAGAAAAATATTTATCTCATGGTCTGTAGCCATGAGCATGGAATGTTTTTCCATTTGTTTGTTTCATCTCTGATTTCTTTGAGTAGTATGTTTTGTAGTTCTCCTTGCAGAGACTTTAATCTCCTTCATTAGATATATTCCTAGGTACCTTCTTTTTTTATTTTTTGGTGGCTATTATAAATGAGATTTTTTGTTCATTTTTAATTGGGCTGTCTTTTAATTACTGAATTCAGTAGTTCTTTATATGTATTCTAGATACAAGTCCATTGCCAAATATATGATTTGCATTTTTTTTTCCATTTTGTGGGTTGTTTTCACTTTCTTCATGGTGTCATAAATATTTTTAATGTTGTTAAAGTCTAATTTATCTATTTGTTTTTTGTCACTTGCGCCTTCGGTGTTATACCAAGGAACCATTGTCTAATCCAAGCTAATGAAGACTTATTCTCATGTTTCTTCTACGAGTTTTAGAGTTTAGTGCTTACATGTAGGTCTGATTCATTTTCAGTCGATTTTTGTGTATGGTGTTAGGAAAGGTTCCAACTGCATTTATTATTTTGTATGTGGATATCCAGTTGTTTCAGCATCGTATGTTAAAAAGACTTCTTCCTCTATTTTATTGTCTTGGTACTCTTGTTGAAAATCAAATGACCTTAGATAAAAGGCTTTACTTCCGAACTCTCATCAGATGTTTTTAAATGGCAGTTTTAATTTTAATAAATTTACCAATAATTTATTGGAGAAATGATTATGGGACATATCCTGTGAGCCAGGCACTGCCGTAGGTTGCAGAGTTACAGCAGCAAACAAGACAGAGACTCCCTTGACCTTGAAGATTACATTTTAGTGGAGAGTGAAAAGATATGTGAAGAATATAAAACATTTGGGAACATTAGAGAAGGACAAAAGTATATGTTTGTGGGCATTACTTTATTTTCTTCACATAGCCTTCTATGTCTCTTTTAATGCATTTAGGCCTTCCTGCCATGTTTATAGTTAATATTTTTATATACATGTGTAATCTACCCGACTAGGCTAAACACTTCTTCAGGTCAAAGTCAGTCTTTGCCAGTCTGTCCCATCTAGATATAGTATGTGTTTAGTGGGCATGTGATGAATGAATAAATAGATTAATTACTTTTGGGGACTGAGTTTTTGAGTTTTTTTTTTTTTTTTTTTTTTAAAGACGGAGTCTCACCCTGTCGCTCAGGCTGTAGTGCAATGGCACAATCTCAGCTCACTGCAGCCTATGCCTCCCTGGTTCAAGTGATTCTTCTGCCTCAGCCTCCCAAGTAGCTGGGACTACAGGTACCCGCCACCACACCCAGCTAATTTTTTTTTTGTATTTTTAGTAGAGACCATGTTTTACCATGTTGTCTAGGCAGGTCTTGAACTCCTGACTTCAAGTGATCCTCCTGCCTCGGCCTTCCAAAGTGCTGGGATTACAGGCATGAACCACTGCACCCAGCCTGAATGTTTTATACACATCCATTCATATATACATAAACCTTTAAAATATCCATGTTATTCAGAGCTGTTAGAATAGTTTGGAAACAAGAGTGGAATCCTTTATATTCAAGTTGCTCTATGTTACGCTTTCTTTTTTAATCTAGAATCTCAGGCTAAGTCTCCCTACTTCAGCCCAGATTTCTGTTTGGTACTTAACCTCAGCCAGGGACCCGCTTTCCTTTCCTTCCTCACTCAAGTAATTTCAGCCCTCACTCTGTCCATAATGAGTCACTGATCACCTCTCTCTCTCTCCTCTGTTTCCATCAGGGAGTGAACCAATATTTTAAATTTTCACTCGAGAACAGAGCTGTCGGGCAAGTCCTGGGTAGGGTAAAGTTATTTGATGTGATTTTTTTTTTTTTAATCTTTTTGGTTTTAAGGAGTGAAAAGTTTAATAGGCAAGAAGGAAGGAAGAAGAAAACAGCTCCCCTGTACAAAGATAAAGGGAGGGGGCTATTTGAACAAAGAGAAAACCGTGTGTGCGGCAGAAAAGTGTCTGCTTAGATGAGGAGGCTGGAGGAGGTGGTGCCTGATTTGCATAGGGCTCAAGGGATTGGTTTGACCAGGCATGTCACTCACGTAGCTCGCGGGAAAAAACCGGCCCTCCCACCCTAGCTTTTTAATATGCAAATGCAGGGTGCCATGATGCTCTACACACATGGGGATATGTGGGGGCGGCCATGTTGCCAGGCACCTGTGAGCAAGGGCAAGAAGTCGGCAGGAATCAAATGTTTGGGTGGACCCAGTTTCTGATGGCCTGCATTTGCATATCAATGACTTGGCTCTAAGAGCTGGGGCATTCTTGCTAGACAAGAAGTGTTTCTGGAGCTGCTTTAAAGGAAATGAAAACTTCCCCAAGGACCCCTTTTCCTATCTGCCTGAAATAATTTCTTAATCAACTCCTATAACATTCCCCACTGTGGAGATGTCACCGTCAAGGGGTTTTGGGCGATGACTCTTTCTGGCTATTTCCTGCTGAAAAGGGGCATCGAATGGGGAACAGCAGCTAGGGCTTCTCCTGGGGTTGATCTAAGGGTCCTTGGAAGAGTGGCATGTCCATGTGTGGTTCAGTTTGCAGCACTGTTTGGAGTTTGATTGCTTCTAGGTGAGAGGAAACAATTCAAGTTACAGTATTGAGTATACAGGGTCAAAATATTAATACGAGACATAAGCTTTCTGTCCAGTATTTCAGTTAGAAGGTGCTACTGTGTATAACCCTACGGCAAATAGTACAGTGAGTATAGCAATTCCCACAAGTGTGGTATAGTAGATAATTTTAATCTAAAATTTTACTTGCCAAGATATAGAATTTCCCTTTGGGGGTTTTCCTTGCTTTTATTTTCCAAACAAAGAAACCTTAGGATTATGGGCACCCTACTCACTTTCATTACCTGGCAGAATTTGCAGGATAATTGCCCAGAACTAGCGTAGTGATCCAGATTTTTATGTTATCCATCTCTTCTTGTTTCTTCCAAGCTGTAGGAGATCACCACTTGATTCACAGGAATAAGCAGGGTTAGTCTAAAATGTAGGCAAAAAGCTTTAAAACAATTAGACTAGGATTTAATGACAAATTTACGATAAGCTTTGGAGCACAATTTCTCTCTCCAGCCCTCATTTTTGGTAAAAACAAATTATGATAGGATCGTGTGTGTTGTTTGTAGAATAAACTTTAGTCTTATACTTCGCTTGATTATTTGTATAAAGTGCAGCAAGAATGGTTATTTCTACATAGGCCTTTTGGATTGGCTTTGATGGAACTCTGTTCCACAAGGAATCTCAGAAAAGACCTTTAAAACTGAGTCCAGCCATGAGTTTGTATCCTCAGAATACCTGTGAGTTGGGTGATCCTGTCCTCTTGAGGTCCCAAGATAAACTTGGAGCTCCTGGACCTGTTAGAAAGTGACATTCTTTACTGATAACAGGTTAAGATCCCTGTTCAGGGACTGTGTAGACAAGGTATGAGGCCAGTACTCCCCAAGGGGCTTTTATTGGCTCTGCATGTCAAGCTTGATTCCTTAAAGGGAAACACACCCTTTCAGTCAAAGCCTTGGTAAAATGGCCAGTTTTTCCAATTGTGTCCTGTTGACAAAGAAAAATGGATTCTTATTGCACGATGCAAACAACTATGTTGCCATAAGATAAGAGTACTCACAGATAGTTTCCAAATTCTGGAGGAACCAGGCAGAGAAAAACAAACATGCTCCAAATATTGTTCACAGGAGTATACCTTATTCAATTATTAAAGGCCATAAATAGTTCCAAATAAGTTTTCTTGACTCTGAAAAACAAAACAAAGATAGCAGTATTTCAAACAAAAGTTTGAAAAGCTTGCTTTAACATTCTGATTTCAGTCCATTAATTAGCTCTTGTTTTGCTTGGTATTTGTGAACATGTCAGTTCTTTGAGTCCTGCACGTTCTTTCTCTATTCCAATGTTAACAATCTTCAAGGCTATTAAAAATCCACATTTGAGAACATCTGTTAAAGTTCTTAATATAGCTTGATTGTAAACCATCTTTTGAGAAGGAACAAAGTAAGACAATTGTCTGTGAATGACAAAATTTCCAGGATACAGTTAAAAACATGACTGATAAGTTTATCTTCGTGGTTTACAATAACTTTACCCTTAATTATGGTTGATAGCATGTACTTAGACATTAGAATTTTAGAAATCCCATACAATTTTGGAACATATATTAGGATTACTCACCAAAATAGAACTTAAGGAAGATTGGACATCATTTTGGCAATCTCATGTGACTAAACATGTCAAATAATCTTGTTTACCTCTTTTCTGAATGTTTCAGGGACCCCCTGAACCATCCAAAAAGTCAGGCATCAGGAAGGACAATTTTGAAACTTGAAGTTTGATTTTGGGAGGCCTGTTAAATGTTAGAGGTTTAGAACATTTGATGTTAGGAAATAGAATTCTAGATTACCAAATGATGACTCAAAAGGCAAAAACCTTTCATTAGCCTTTACCATGACATGGAAATCCTGTTCAAAGCCAAAGTTTACCCTTGCATTAATTTATTAATGTTAACCCCAATTTGTTTCAGTGAAACTTTATAGATCATTGCGTCTAATCATAACCAATTTGACTGTTGAAATTTTTACAGACCTTTTATAACGCTTTTACTGAAGGGCAGATTAGTATCTTAAGACCTGCTTGCCATGCCTTTTTTTTTTTTTTTTTTGAGATGTAGTCTCGCTCTGTTGCCCAGGCTGGAGTGCAGTGACTGGATCTCAGCTCACTGCAAGCTCCGCCTCCCGGGTTTACGCCATTCTCCTACCTCAGCCTCCTGAGTAGCTGGGACTACAGGCGCCCGCCACCTCGCCCGGCTAGTTTTTTGTATTTTTTAGTAGAGACGGGGTTTCACCGTGTTAGTCAGGATGGTCTCAATCTCCTGACCTCGTGATCCGCCCGTCTCGGCCTCCCAAAGTACTGGGATTACAGGCTTGAGCCACCGCGCCCAGCCTGCCATGCTTTTATTTCAGTGTCTAATTTATGAAAAGACCATATAATACCCTTTTGAGTTTAATTAATGTTCACTGTTAACTTCTAGCAACTTTTATTTTTGGTGAAAAATATGGTTAGTAAGCAGTTTTAATTATATACTAGGTGTGGATCCTAGGACCCAGAGAGAAGTGCAGATGAAGTTTGACTTTTCACCATCCAACTCTATATGTCCCAGCTTTACTATCTATAAAGCAGGCAGTATACAATCTTGGAACATTTGGCAAACCTAGTATCTAGGTTGTATGATTTAGACCACCTGTTTGCGTTTTGACGACACTTGCATTTTACCAATAATCCTTAAGACTCTTTTTGTTTTTTGAAGTCACATGAACTAAAAAATACTTGATTTAAGTGCATATTTTTCTTTAAGCCAATCAGAGCTCTTTTTATAGACATTACACACAACGCATGTATAGCAACACAAACATACAGAAGATTGAGCACTTGTTAAGATTTTTCATTTGCTAGATTCTTAATTGGATTACTGGCTTCAGGGTAGAGTCCTTGGAGAAACAAGGCCAGGTAGCATACATTTTTTAGGGCCTAATAAGCAGGTATAGCTGAAGGCAAAGACAGGTCCCTAAAATTAAGGGTGCCGTTTTTTACTGGATCTTGGGTCCAGTATAAACAGTGTAGTGCTTCTACCATGCTCTTCATTGCAAGGCAACCCAAAGCCAATTGGCTTATTTTGTAATTAGCCCATGTGATGGTTATTTTTATGTGTCAGTTTTAGTATAAGTATATAACTTAAAGAAGATTGGAGATCTTAAGTGGCTAAAAGATGTCCAGATGGCTGGTTAAACACAATTTCTGGAGGTATCTGTGAGGGTATTTTCAGAAGAGATTAGCATTTGAGATTAGCATTTGAATCAGTAGACTGAAGATCTCCCTCACCAGTGAGGTGGATATCATGCAACACATTGAGGGCCCCAAAAGAATGAAAAGGCAAAAGAAAGGACAAATTTACTCTGTGATATGATTTGGCTCTGTGTCCCCACCCAAATCTCATTTTGAATTGTAATCCCCACGTGTGGAGGGAGGGAGGTGATTGGATCATGGGGGCAGTTTCCTTCATGCCGTTCTTGTGGTACTGAGGGAGTTCTCAGGAGATCTGGTGGTTTTATAAATGGCTTTCCCCTGCGCTTTTCACTTTGTCTCCTGCCTGCCGCCATGTAAGAGGTGCCTGCTTCCCCTTCTGCCATGATTGGAAGTTCCCTGAGGCCTCCCCAGCCATATGGAACTGTGAGTCAACTAAAACTCATTTGTTTATAATTACTCAGTCTCAGGTGGTATCTTTATAGCAGTGTGAGAACGAATTAATACACTCTGCTTGAGCTGGGTTTCGCAGAACTCTTCTCAAGTTCTGTGAAACTACACATCTGAGTAGGGCAGTGCTTTTGTATTTTTTCCTGAAAAGTACAGAAGAGTGATATATGTGAATGTTTACCTAAGCAATACCTTTCCTGTTTATAGCAGAAGGAGCCACTGTATTTTCTTTAAAGCATGGAATAGTAATGATTTATTTTCCTCACAGCTGCAGATCCTTGGATTAATAGTTGTTTTTCTTCAATTTTGATGCTCTATACTGCTTGTTAAATACTGTGTATAATTTGGGATGTTGAGCAGTATGTTTTGTGATCTCATATCAGATTTAGATTGAAAGCTCAAATCTTTTCAGGAAAAATGTCTGTTTTTTCTCATTTTATTGAAGTTGTAGTTCACAGTAGTAATAACGGTGTATATTATAGTGGATGAAATTTTTTTTCCCCCCCAAAAGCCATTAATGTGTAAAACACCTAGCTCAGGGCCACTGTGCCAGGAGGTGCTTAGTACAAATTCGTTTCTTCTTTCTTTTCTTGTTTCTGGATCATGGAGCAATTTCATGTAAGAATGGAATAAATTTCACCTCTCAGAAGAATATTTTGAAATGAGCAATTTTCCTGTTTGACTACACAGACATCTAGTATGCTTGCATAAAAGGAAAAGTCATATGAGAACATCTGAATTTAGAAGTACTTGAAAGTAAAAGACTGAAGACATAAAGGAAATGTTAGCAGGATGATAAATGTCCATTGATTTAAACTGACAGGAGCTCTGTTCTGCTTGATAGCATATTCTTGTAGGGAAAGCTGATCCTAGCTGATGGCTAGCTCTGGAGCAGGCTTGTTGAAGCTGTTCATAAATTTATTTATTTATTTTTTAGAGACAGTATCTCACTCTGTCACCCAGGCTGGAGTATGGTGGCATGATTATGATTCCCTGCAGCTTGAACCCCTGGGCTCAAGTGACCCTCCTACTTTAGGTTCCCAAGTAGCTTGCATGAGAGCAGTGTGCCACCTGTTCATAAATTTAGAACAATATTTAGTGTCAAGTTAGTGATTTTTCTAAGGGCGGAACAGGGATTTCTACAAGGTGAACATGCTTCTGTAATCACCACGCAGGTCAGGAAATAAAACGTTATTTATATTCCATATTTCTTTATGCGATGTCTAGACACTATTTTCATATTCCCCAGAGGTAACTACTGTCCTGATTGAAAACACCATAGATTTGGACCGGGTGCGGTGGCTCACACCTGTAATCCCAGCACTTTGGGGGGCCGAGGCAGGCAGATCACAAGGTCAGGAGATCGAGACCATCCTGGCTAAAATGGTGAAACCCCATCTCTACTAAAAATACAAAAAATTAGCCAGGCATGATGGTGGGCGCTTATAGTCCCAACTACTCGGGAGGCTGAGGCAGGAGAATGACTTGAACCTGGGAGGCAGAGCTTGCAGTGAGCTGAGATTGTGCCACTGCACTCCAGCCTAGGAGACAGAGCAAGACTGTCTCAAAACAAAACAAAACAAAACATAGATTTTACATGATTTAAAAATATATGGACACAGTATTATTTAGCCTAAAAAAGGAAGAGAATTTGGTCACCTTGATACTATGCTAAGTGAAATAAGCCATAACAAAAAGACAAATAATGAAGCTGGGTGTGGTGGCACATGCCTGTAATCCGAGCCACTTGGAAGACTGAGGCAGGAGGATTGCTTGAACCTAGAAATTAGAGGCTGTAGTATGCCATGATCACAGCAGTTAATAGCTATTACAATCCAGCCTGGGCAATATTAGCAAGACCCTCTCTCTCATTCTCTGTCTCTCTCTAAAGACAAATACTTAATGATTGCATTTTATTTTTAATTTATTTTTTGAGACAGGGTCTCACTGTGTCATCCAGGCTGGAGTAAAGTGGCACGATCTTGGCTCACTGCAACCTCTGCCTCCTGGGCTTAAGGGATTCTCCATTTTTCTCTTTTTAGTAGAGACGGAATTTCACCATGTTGCCCAGACTGGTCTCAAACTCCTGAGCTCAAGCCATCTGCCTGCCTTGGCTGCGCAGTGTTGGGATTACAGGTGTGGCCACTGTGCCTGGCCTAAATGATTCCATTTAAATGAGGTATCTAAAAGTAGTAAAATTCATAGAAAGTATTAATAGAATGGTAGTTGCCGGGGCTTGGGGGATGGGGAAATGGAGAGTTAATGTTCAATGGATTTTTAGGGTTTTGTTTGTTTGTTTGTTTTTGAGACAGGGTCTTCCTATATGTCGCAGAGGCTGGAGTGGAGTGGCATGATCATGGTTCATTGTAGTCTCAAACTCTTGGGCTCAAGTGATCCTCTTGCCCTGCCTCAGCCTGCTCAGTAGCTGGGACCACAGGCACGAGCCTGTAAGTTTTTGTCTTTAATTTTTGATACAGTAAATGTGTTGAAATGCAGTTATCGCAGATATCAAGAATTAGTATAAATCTAAGTAATTAAGGCAGAGTGGTATTCTCACAAGGATTGACAAATATATCAGTGGCATAGACTAGACTTGTATTAGGCTGTTTTTATTTTGCTATAAAGGAATACCTGAGTAATTTATAAAGAAAAGAGGTTTAATTGGCTTATGGTTCTGGAGGCTGCACAAGTGTGGTGCCGGTATCTGCTCAGCTTCTGAGGGGGAGCTTCTGAGGGGGGCCTCAGGGAGCTTTTACTCATGGCAGAAGGTGAAGTGGGATCAGGCATATCACATGGCAAGAGCAGGAGCAAGAGAGAGGGCTAGAGGAGGTGCCACATACTTCAAACAACCAGATCTCGCAAGAACTCACTCACTATTGTGAAGACAGCACCAAGAGGATGGTGCCCACCCATTCCTGAGAAATCCACCCCCGTCATCCAGTCACTTCCCACCAGGCCCACCTCCAACATTGGGGATTACATTTAAACATGAGATTTTGGGGGACAAATACCCAAACTATATCAAGACTTTGGAAACAGGTCCACACTGGTATGACACTTGATTTATGACAAAAATAGTAATAACAGAGCAGTTGAGATAGGCCTGGGTTTTGAGAGCTTGGGTCTCTTGGTTCCTTGGAGAAGCAATTCTCAAATATTTTGGTGTCAGGGCCCCTTTACATTCTGTTGTTTATGTGGGTTCTATCTATTGCTATTACTGTATTAGAAATTGAAACTGAGAACTTAAAAAATATTCATTTTGAGAAAATAAACCTAGGTAACATTAACATAAATGGTATATCTTTATGAAAACTTTAAGATTTAGTGACAATGACATTGTTTTACATTGTTTCAAAAATTCTTTAATGTCTGCCTTGATAGAAGACCAATGTACCTGCTTCTCCATTCAATCTGATGCAATATATTTTTTTGGTTGAAATATATGAAAATAGGCTGGGCGCGGTGGCTCACTCCTGTAATCTCAGCACTTTGGGAGGCTGAGGTGGGTGGATCACAAGGTCAGGAGTTCAAGACTACCTGGCCAACATAGTGAAACCCCGTCTCTACTAAAAATACAAAAATGGTGGCGCACATCTGTAGTCCCAGCTACTCAGGAGGCTGAGGCAGGAGAATTGCTTGAACCCGGGAGGTGGAGGTTGCAGTGAGCCAAGATCACGCCACTGCACTCCAGCCTGGGCGACACAGTGAGACTCTGTGTCAAAACAAAAAAAGAAATATGAAAATAATCTGTCCTCAAATAGATGCGTAGTTGGAAAAGGGAGGAGCATGTTCATAGTTTTTTCATGTTAATAGTCTTTTCACATAATTGTAGATCTTCTTTGATACCACACCAAAACTTGGCAAGTGGTAATTTTTTTTTTTTTTGAGACGGAGTCTTGCTCTGTCGCCCAGGCTGGAGTGCAGTGGTGCAATCTCAGCTCACACTGCAAGCTCCGCCTCCCAGGTTCACCCCATTCTCCTGCCTCAGCTTCCCGAGTAGCTGGGACTACAGGCGCCCACCACCACGCCTGGATGATTTTTTGTATTTTTGATAGAGACGGGGTTTCACCGTGTTAGCCAGGATGGTCTCGATCTCCTGACCTTGTGATCTGCCCGCCTCGGCCTCCCAAAGTGCTGGGATTACAGGCGTGAACCACTCTGCCTGACCTGGAAAGGTCTGTTTCTTAGTAGAATCCCACTCTTTACCTACCACAAATCTGGTAACATCCTGTTAGATTAATGCCACAAACATTTTGTTGAGCTCCTATTCTATGTGTTAGATATGAGGCATTCTAAAATGGAAAACCCAATCCTAGCCTTAAAATAGTTAAATGTCTGTTGATAATTAGATAATTTAACACCCATAGCATACTAAAGTAACTATTGTGAAAGTGTAGATGAAAGAAAAATTAAGTTTGCCTTGGTAAGCCAAGGACCTCTTCTAACATTATAATTAGCATTTGAGCTGAGACTTAAAGGGTGGTTAGGGTTGCCAGGGTGGACAGGAAGTACCAGGGCCTGTGGCACTTACCATGTTCTGCTCAGTGTAACTCAGGAACGTGGTTGGGTTTAAGAATGTGGTGAGGAAACTGGGCAGTAGGGCCATGTAATGCAAAGAAGCTTAGATTTTATTCTGAATAGGATGGGGAGCCATTGAAGAATGTGATACAATCAGTTTTCTGTATTAGAAGGAGTCTAGACTAGAGAGGAATGAGGACAAAGGCAGAGCAGTCTTGGTAACCCCTTGGTTGAAAGAGATACTGGGGGCCAAATTAGGGCATTTGGGGGATAAAGATGAGGTGGAAAACATCAAAAGATATTTAGGAAACAGATTGGATGGGTTTGAGGGGGCTCGATTAGATTGGGGGTAATTTAGGTTAGGGGCATAGGCCCTGGAGTCAGGCAGACCTGGGCTCAAATCCTGACTCTGTCACTTCTTAAAGGAATGGCTCTGGACAATTAACCCAAATCTCAGCTTCTTCACCTATAAAATAGGGAGAGTAATTCCTGCTTTATAAGACCCTTAAGAAGATTTGATAAGATACGTGCAAAGCTCTTGCATGTTGAGTAAACATATGGAAGCTACTTTTGTTTTTGTGAGGATGACTCCCAGGTATCTATCTGATTTAGGCACCTAGGTTGGTTCCATTCACCAAGTAGGGAATGCAGGAAGGGGAGAGCTGGTGTGGAGTGGAGGAGGGTCAAGGCAGGAGCTCACCTGGGGACTTGTGGAAGTATTTACTAGGAATTTCAAGTGCAGAAGGGACACCTGGCCTGGAGATAGAGATGTGGGAATTATTTTAGTAGACCTAGATTCATGCCCTTGAATGAGATGTTCTTGAGTTCAGGGAGCAGGAAAGGGCATATAGAGTGTATCAATTTGCTAGGTTCGTCATTAACAAAATAGCACAGACTGGGTGGTTTAAATGTTTAAATGACAGGAATATATTTTCTCACAGGTCTGGAGGTAGAAGTTGAAGATGCAGGTGTCACGAGGTTTGGTTTCTTCTGAGGCCTCTTGCCTTGGCTTGTAGATGCCACCCTCTCCTTTTGTCCTCATGTAGTCTTTTCTCTCTGCGTGTGTGTGTCTGAGTCCAGATTTCTTACTGGATTAAGATGCACCCTGAAAAATCTCATATTAATTTAATTACCTTTTTAAAGACCTTTTTTCCTAATACTGTGATGTTCTGAGGACCTGGGGATTAGGGCTTCAACATATGAATTTTAGGAGGACACAATTCAGCCCCTAACATAGAATGAGGGAGTATTTAAAACAGGCAGGGGAGGGGAGAGGACTGTCCAGAGAAGTAGAAGGCGAACATGTGAGTCTGTGAGAATAAAGGGAGGGCTCTAGGGAGGGAAGAGTCAACTGCAAACCTCCCAGATTCCTTTTGTAGTCACTGATACCAAATTGTTTTATTTTTTAAATGCTTTCTTTTTCTAAAATGAAGGCTTTTAATAGGAATGCTGAAGTAAATGTTTAATAGGGTTTGCCCTACTCATACTCATTTGCAAAATGGTTATGAATCAGAGTCCATTCTATGAAGTTTTTATGCTAGAAAGTACTGAATACCTTCTTGCTGTGGTTTAAAATCTACAAGAGAATGGCCTTGAAATGTATTTGTTCAAGCAGATGAGATGTCATGACTAATGATTTGGAAATCATGGTTTTCTGTTTAAAACTTTCCACCAAGACTCTTTATCATTACTAAGTTCCAACTGCATGGTAGTTTTGAATGCTTAAATTTTTTTAAGGAGGTTTAAGGATAATATTGATAAATTCAGAAATCACTCTGCTATGCGCCTTGTCCTTCACCCTTTCCCCAGTTTCTGTTAATAATTTTGTCAACACGTCCTGTTAATTCTGCTTCATATCTCAAGTGTATTTACTTCTTTGCAGGTCTGCTACTACCAGCTAGTCCAAGCCACCACCAACTCTGCCATGGAACCTTTTAATTGGACTCCCTCCTTCCATTCTTGTCCTTTCTAGAGAAATCTTAAACGAAAAACAAGTCATACTGTGTCATTGCCTGATTGAAACCCTCAGCATCTTCTCATTACACTTTGAGTAAAATCCAGACTCCCTACCATACCTGCAAAACCTGCACGATGAAGACCCTGCCCTCTTGACTGGCCTCCTGTTCCACACCTCATTCACGGCCTGCTTTCGGCTTCTTGAAGATACGGAGGCTGTGGCTGCCCCAGGGCCTTGGCGTGTTTGGCATGCCCTTCCCCTGGTTTTCAAATGATTCCCCCAGTTTCAACTTAAATGTCACCTTGGCAGAGGTGCCGTTCTTCACTGCCACAGTTAAAATTGCGCTTTCTCCCTTTCATATTCTAGTATATGCCATGTGATTTATTTGTTTGCTTATTTTTGAGAGAGTCTTCACATGGCATTTCCCACTTGAATATTTCAAGGTTTTGATAGCACTGGCGAGAGGTAGGAGTGAAGTTAGAGCAGATTTTAGAGGGAGAACAACCCTTACTATGTTATTTGGTCTTAAGAAAGTGCAGTTTAGAAAACAATTCTATTTCATTCAGTATTTGGATTTTATAATTCATTGTGAACATTAGCATTGTTTTATCAGGTGTTTATGCTATATCTTAGTTTCAAGAGGTTTGATTTATTCTCAGATGACATTTTATCACATCTTTGAGCTAATTACTTTTCAGCGGTAACTTTTTTTTTTTTTTTGAGACCGCGTCTAGTTCTGTCACCCAGGCTGGAGTGCAGTGGTGCGATCTTGGCTCACTGCAAGCTCCGCCTCCCGTGTTCACGCCATTCTCCTGCCTCAGCCTCCCGAGTACCTGGGATTACAGCTGCCCACCACCATGCTCAGCTAAGTTTTTGTATTTTTAGTGGAGACAGGGTTTCACCGTGTTAGCCAAGATAGTCTCGATCTCCCAACCTCGTGATCCACCCGCCTCGGCCTCCCAAAGTGCTGGTATTACAGGCGTGAGCCACTGCGACTGGCCTTCAGTGGTAACTTTTAAAAAATAAATAAAATAGACTTTATTTTTTAATTTTAATTTTTATTTTTTGACACAGAGTCACACTCACTTTGTCGCTCAGGCTTGAAGTACAGTGGCACGATCTTGGCTCACTGCAGCCTCTGCCTCTTGTTTTAATTTGCAATTTCCTAATAAACATAATGTTGAGCATTTTTCATATGCTTATTTGCCTTCTGTATATCTGTGGTGAGATGTTTGTTTAGCTTTTTTGCCCAGTTTTTAAATTAAGTTGTTCATTTTCTTATTGTTGAATTTTACAAGTTCTTTGCATATTTTGGGTAACAATTCTTTTATCAGATGTCTTTAGTAAATATTTTCTCCCAGTCTGTGGCTTTTCTTCTTATTCTCTTAACACCCTGTTTTCTTTTTTTTAAGTACTTATTACTAACTGAAGTGATCTTATTTGTTTACTGTTTGTCTCCTCACACTACAGCACAGGGTAACATCCACAAATGACCTGTTTTGTTCTTTTTTATTTCCTGGTTTTGTATGCAGTTGGCAAATATTTGTTGATTGAATGAATGGATAACAACTGTCAACATTTTCAGTTTGTTTTATTCTCGTTGAAAATGGCATCAAACTGATTTGACTTCTTCCATCTTCTAATTTAAAACTTAAATTTCAAATTTTTACTGTAATTTTCAAAATTAGGGATAATGGTTAGCCACTTGCAGTAGTGTGAGAGAAATTTCCACTGTGGTTCAGATGAAGTTGATTTAAGATATATAATTGCTAATCTGTACACTTACTTTGCCCTCTCCAGAGTGGTTCAGATTTACTTTCCAGGAAGTAGTCACAGGACTGGGCAGTGAAAACGGGATGGTTTATGTCAGTCCCACAAAGCTTTATGGGATGGGAGCTACCTACTAGGCACTGGAAGGTCTCGGTATTTACACATATATCGCCACAGATAACACATACACACATGTTGTACCTTGCAAGGTAAAAACTATATTACTCAAATTTTCTGTTCTTGACTGGTTTATTTTATTTTTATTTTATATTTCATTTTATTTCTTTTTGAGATAGGGTCTCACTGTGTTGCCCAGGCTGGTCTTGAACTCCTGGGCTCAAAGAATCCTCCTGCTTCGCACTCCCAAAGTGCTGGGATTACAGGCGTGAGCCACTGCACCCAGCCTTGACTGCTTTTTTGTTAACTGGATTTGTTAAAGCTGGAAAGCGATCTGTGGTCTCCCTCTCTAGTTCTGTTCTGTTCTTTTTCTTTTCTTTTTTAAATATTTGTGGTAGTTTTTGGCTTTATCTATTTTGATATAATGATATTTGCTATGTTATGTTTATAACTACTATATTATTATTAATCTTTGTCTCAATTAAATACTTTTTGCCTTTTTTTTTGGAGATGGAGTCTCGCTCTGTTACCATGCTGGAGTGCAGTAGTGTGATCTTGGCTCACGCAAACCTCTGCCTCTCGGGTTCAAGCGATTCTCCTGCCTCAGCCTCCCGAGTAGCTGGGACTAGGGCTGCGCCACCATGCCCAGCCAATTTTTATATTTTTAGTAGAGACAGGTTTCACCATGCTGGCCAGGATGGTCTCGATCTCTTGACCTCGTGATCTGCCTGCCTTGGCCTCCCAAAGTGCTGGGATTACAGGCATGAGCCACCATGCCTAGCCTACTTTTTGTCTTAAATTCAACTCTTTGAATATTTCTACCCTCCTCTTGTTTGTTTGAATGTTCCAAGTCTTCTATTTTTAAGTCTTCCTTTGCTTTTTAAATTGCTGCTCTAAAAAGTAACATATTTGAAAGAGGTTTTTAAAAATCCTTTCAGAAGATATTGTAAAAGGCATTTTCATTTTCAATTGCTGCATAACAAATCATGTCAAAATGTAGTAGCTTATAACTAAAATAATTTTATTATCTTTCATGATTCTGTAGGTTGACTTGGATCAGCTGATGGTTCTTTTGCCCCATGGATGTTCTGCTGGTACTGCAGTCATCTGGTAGCCCACTTAAACTAGAATGTCCATGACAGCTCATTCATATGGCTAGTGCCTTGGTAGGGATGACTGGGTTCAGCTGGAATATTGGAACAGTGGGGCATCTCCCTGCCACCCATCTTAGGCCTCTTCCTCACAAAGTGGCTTCTTACATGGTCTTTTTATGTTGCAAGGACCCCACCAGCAGGATAACCATAATTCTTATATAGTGGCTTAGGCTTCCCAAGAGTGCCAAAGTGCAAACTGCCAGGCCTCCTTAAAGTGGAGATATGGAACTGTTCCAACATCAATTCTGCCTCCTCCTGTTGGTTGAAGCAAGTCATATGGCCAGTCGGATTAATTGGGGGAAGATATAAATATCAGGAGGTGTGGTTCACTGGGGCTGTCTTTAGCTACATTTTATGTGTTAATTCTGGAGTTTTTTATTTTTTTTGAGATGGAATCTCACTCTTTCTCTGAGGCTAGAGTGCAGTGGCGCAATCTCAGCTCACTGCAAACTCTGACTCCAGGATTCAAATGATTCTTCTGCCTCAGCCTCCTGAGTAACTGGGATTCCAGGCGCCTGCCACCGTGCCCAGCTGATGTTATATTTTTAGTAGAGATGGGGGTTTCACCATGTTGGCCAGGCTGGTCTCGAACTCCTGATCTTAAGTGATCTGCCCGCCTCGGCCTCCCAAAGTGCTGGGATTAGAGGCATGAGCCACCACGCCCGGCAATATCTGGAATTTTAGGCTGTATTGTAAATTTAAATATTGTATGTCTTTTTAAAAAAAGTACTAGTACTTGGCAGGAGGATTACTGGAGGCCAGGAATTGAAGACCAGCCTGGGCAACCTAGTGAAATTCTGTCTAAAATACTAAAAATAATTAAAATAATAAAAAGTAAAATAAAAAAGCACTAGATGTTTCTGTTCATTTTATAAGTAAACAATAATTATTTGAATTAAACTAATTTAATTGGTCTCAGTTCATGCTGCTAGTCCTAATATGCTATTATTTTTAAGGAATTTGCCTTTTTTCCCAGTAAGTTACAATATGTTTTCAAATAATGTTTTCAGGATGTCTGTATAGATTATATAGTATCTTGAGTTTGTTCCAAATTTATAATGTCTTCCTCTTCACACAGTTTGGTTGGCCCTTTATTCTCAGGAATTTGTAGTTACAGAGAAACCTAAGGCTACTCCAATATGTCATCATTTGTTGGTATACCTTTTGGGAAAATGGTGTGTAAAATTTTACCTGGAGGTGTTGGTGAATGGAACTGGAACATGCTCTACATTTTTGTCTTTTTTCAGGTTTTCTTTTTTTTTTTTTTTTTTTTTTTTTGAGACGGAGTCTCGCTCTGTCGCCCAGGCTGGAGTGCAGTGGCGCGATCTCGGCTCACTGCAAGCTTCCGCCTCCCGGGTTTACGCTATTCTCCTGCCTCAGCCTCCCGAGTAGCTGGGACTACAGGCGCCCGCCACCTCGCCCGGCTAGTTTTTTGTATTTTTTAGTAGAGATGGGGTTTCACTGTGTTAGCCAGGATGGTCTCGATCTCCTGACCTCGTGATCCGCCCGTCTCGGCCTCCCAAAGTGCTGGGATTACAGGCTTGAGCCACCGCGCCCGGCCCAGGTTTTCTTTTAGTATCATTTTTGTTTTATCTCATCTTCCATTTACTCTAGTTATTTAACACCAGAAGCAATGATCTATTGAATAGATCTTAGTTTCTAAATCTCCACTTGCCATTTTCTTGCTCTTCATTTTTATATTCTTGTTCTTTCATTATACATTTAGATTTTTTTCAGTAACTTCCTGAATATGATTTCATTATGAATTTGGCTTTTTGCTATGTTAATTCTAGTTTGTGAGTTTCCTTGAAATCACTCCTTATTTGAGTTTCTTCCCTTTCCTTCTTTAGTGTGTAGTGTCCTTTTTTTCCATCACATGTGGTTCTTATAGGCAGTCTTTCTACAACCAATTGAGTACCCAAAGCGGTATTTTTTCTCCATATTCTTTTATTTCTTAGAGTGAGTTTGTTATTGCACCGCTGCCAGTCCTGCGTCTCCTCACTGCTGGGTTTACTTAGGATTGTAGTCTCTGAATGGGTATAGAAACAGAGTGGGGTGGGGAAATGACAATGGCTGTCTCTGGAAGCAGGATTCATACCAAGTTTGGGGCTGGCCAGCCTGTTTCCTGATTGCTACAAACTGAGAAACTTTGAGCTGGGTGTGGAGAGAGGTGAAGGGCCAAACTGTTTCCCCACATACTTTCTGGCCAGCTGTGCCAGGGTTCATTTGTCCATGGACATGTTTCTCTTTCTCTCTCCACTTACATTGGTGGTTAGTGGAAATTTCCTTAGACTTTTGCAACTTGTTATGATTCCAAGCAGGCCCTACTTTCTGTCTTGTCTTGTGTGTATCTTTATAGGTATTTTAAATGGAATTTGTGAAGTCATATCAGGAAGTGGTAGCTTGATGCCCTCTTAAACTAAATGGCATCTTCCTTCATCTTATAGTTTATTAATCTTTAAAAAAATTGTTAATCCCATTGGCACAGGGACCCTCTCTCCAGGCAGTCTTGGTTTCCATGGGATGAGTAACAGACATCTCTGATATTAGGTTGGCACAAAAGTAATTGTGGTTTTCGCCAGTACTTTCAATGGTGAAAACCGCAATTAGTTTTGCGCCAACCTGTAGAAAGATATTGGACAGCCTTTTATTAACATCCTTAGCTCAGCTCAACAAAGGGAGCTTGCCTCGTGATTAAGAATAAAAGGTTACAGGAAGTCTTTCCTCTACAAGCATTCAAGTTATTCCGTGATTTCAGAGCCAAAATGAAGTTAAAAAGTCAGCGCTAACATTTGTATGCTTAATTTTTAAAATGCTTAATTTCATAGTCTTTTACTTAAAAAAAAAACTTTTATCATGTTTACTCGCATGCTTTTATCATGTTTTTTGGTACTATCCTTTTGTCTCTCTTACCTTACATTTGAGACATTTCATTCTTCAAAAAAGTTTAATCTTTTATTTTGTTTTTGCCATTCATACTTCTTTTTCTTAAATGCCAAATTTTTAATCTTTATTTTCGGCCTTTTGGGTTTTGTTTCTTACTCTTTTTCATTTCAATTTATATTGCGTTACTTTTTTTATTTCTATTGTCTTAAGCATAATTCTCTGTACTATCTTTCTGCCGCCTCCCCCAACCCCCTCCACTGTGGCCCTTGACAATTTTTCGATTTTTAAAGGCTGAACGATATGTAATCCGCGGGTGACAGTAGCAATGAGCCGTGCCCATTCAACAATAGGGAGGAACGATCTTTCCATTTCCTCCCAGTAGTCGCTAAGTGATTTTGTATCT
The DNA here is from genome assembly GCF_000951045.1 of Mandrillus leucophaeus. Taxonomy (NCBI): domain Eukaryota; kingdom Metazoa; phylum Chordata; class Mammalia; order Primates; family Cercopithecidae; genus Mandrillus; species Mandrillus leucophaeus. Next base: position 357,299 of record NW_012102565.1, on the reverse strand, counting down.
CTTTGTTTTACCTTGTTCCCTTAAATTATAACTTGGAGATACATTGATTAAAACTTTCCCAGTGTAGCAGTGATTTGCTTCTGGCAGATGGAAATGGCTTTTGGACAGCACATCCTACCTGTGTGAAAAGCTGATTGTTCTGAAATCCATGGTCTTGGCTCAGTGGAGAAACCGTGGCCTCTGGAGTCAGATACATGTAATAGTTCTGACAGGGAATAGCTGCATGACCATAAGCAAGTTTCAGAACCTTTCTTAAGGCTTTTTTTTAGTTCAGAAAGGCAAAAATAATATCTACCTTTTATGATTGTTTTAAGAAATAGGAGTAGTGCATATAAAACATCCTGCATGGTGCCTGGCCCATAGTAGTTACCCAGTTGTAGGACAAGCCAGGCCAGCCATGTTACCCAGAGGAACAGAGGTGAAGTGAATAGGTTATGCTTGGCAAAACGCTGCTGTAGAGGACTCTGGGTGTTAATAGGCCTGCTGGGAATGTCACATGGCCTGTGTTCATAGCCGGGCTTTTGACCCTGCTCCTGCTTCAGCTACCTGTAATGCTGCTTTATGTGCTTTGTTTCCAGTATACCACTGGTTCCCAAGCCCGGCTGCATATTGCGATTACTTGAGAAGGTTAAAAACCACCATTGCCTGGGTCTTGCCCTTGCCGATTCTATTTTAATTGGTCTGGATGTGGCCTGGACATCTGCCTTGTTTGTTTTGAAACAGGGTCTTGCTTTGTCATCCAGGCTGGAGTGCAGTGGCATGGTCTCGGCTCATGGCGACCTCCACCTCCTGGGCTCAAGCCATCCTCCTGCCTCAGCCTCCTGAGTAGCTGGGACCACAGGTGCACGCCACTACACCTGACTAATTTTTGTATTTTTTGTAAAGATTGGGTTCCGCCGTGTTACCCAGGCTGGTCTTGAACTCCTGGGCTCAAGTGATCTTCCTGCCTTGGCCTCCTGAAAGGTGGGGATTACAGGCATGAGCCACCGCACCTGGCCTTTTTTTTTTTTTTTTAAGCGCTTCCTGTGATTCTGGTGTGCTTCCCAGCTTGAAGTTGCACCACCTGCCTGCTTCCACCCTTCCCTTGTGGGATCCTGTCTATGGCTTGAACTCCCTGGCTGTTCTGTTGATCCCCCAGGTGATGCTTCCTCTGGTCCCAGCTGAAGGGAGGCTGACAGGATCCTCCAGCCTGTGCCAGCTTCAGCGTCTGCTGCATCTGTTTAGCAGACTGTTCTTTGGCTCTAGAAAGGGTTTAGTACTTTGGAAAAGGTTTATAAACTATTTGCCTTTGGAGGCCAAAGTCACCCCTTTGTGTATCAGAGCAGAGCTAAGACTGCTTTCCTGAGAGACCCTGGCCAGTGCTTTGTGCCACCTTCCTGTGGCTAACAATTTCCTTGATTTCCAATACAGATGCAACCCTTGCCTTTTGGCGAACTGTTAAGCAAATAAATCTGCCCTTATTTGGCAACATAGTAGACTGGTTGAACTTGAGTTTATTGCAGAGAATGGCACATCACATTTTTAAATTTTCGCCTCTTACTAGAAGACTAGTTCTAAGAGGTAACATTCCTGCAGTTAGCCTGAAATCCATCTCTATTCCTCTACAGTGCCTTTTTGAAATTTTGTTTTTTTGTGAGGTCGGGGAATACTTAACACTCTTCAAAAGGCGGCTGAAGGGGCAGGTAAACTGAAGCTGGTTGAAAAGGAGCTCTTGCTACCCCCGACTCACTCCTGAAGCCATTTCCTGCCCACCACTCGCACCCCAACCCCTTCTTTGACGTGGAAGGGCTCTGGGGAGACTTGGTTGATCCTCACTGCCTAAGCACTCTTGAGTCCTCACTCTTTTGACTGCTTGTAAAATAATTCTTCTGGTTTTTTTGTTTTATTTTTTTGGTGGTGGGGGAGTGTGAATGTGGCTTTCATAGTTGGATGTTATAAAACATAGTCATTTGGTAGTTGGGAACTTTTTATTTTTGTGATCTTGTTTTTAATTCTCAGGATGTTTGCAACACCAGTCACTTGAGAGAATCTCTGAGTCTTGGCGAGGGCTTTCTGAGGCTTCATGTATTCTTAGCAGCTGTTGTCTTCTGACTCAGAGGTTGATTTGCCTTTCCCCACGGACACTCTGGATCTTGTAGCTCCTCAAGCTTCCCTGTCTGCCGAGCAGATAGGAATTTTATTTCAGCCCCATTTCTTTTCTGAATATTATTTTTCATTTATCTTCATTTCCTCATCTATCTGTTTTCTTCTCTTCTAAAGTATGTATCTTTGTTAGCTCCATCATCCTTTTTGGAATGAGCAAGTATAAAAATAAGTAAATAAATAAGTAAGACCCATCCTGAATATTTTAAGAAACCACCGTTTTGCGGCACACTTGCTGCCTTGGTCTTAGCTCTGGGCTTTGCTGTCCTCTGGCAGTACTGCTGCATTGTCTTCTCTCCCCGCATCTGCCCAGCCGTCTGTCCCAGAGAGATTTTTCTGTAGCCCCTCATCTGCAGAGTCCGACAGCTCAGGGTCGAGGGTCTTTCTTAGCAGTAACCACCCCCTATGCTGCCGCCCCTCCATTTCCGGACCTGTTTCCTGTGGCTCCTCTCCTGTACTTTACACTTCAGCAGTTCTTGTTTCTGCCCACTCTGCCTTTGTTTATCATTTCCCGGATCTGAAGCTGTTCTCCTACTCTTTCACCTTTCTCTTCTCCGTAAACTGTGAAACCTCCACTGATTCCGTGCAGCGGGGTCGACCACTTCCTGAGTGTTACTTCCTCTCTTGGTGCATATATCTGGTTGCACTAACCGGGCTGCTGCTAGCCCGAAGGCACCTTTGTGCAAATTAGAAAAAGACACCCACACCTTCTTCAGGATACTTCATAGTACTTCCAACTGTTGGCAAACTGTCTTAATAAAGACAGAAATCTTTGATGTCTCTAATGTGCATGGTGCCCTGCAAGCGTTGTGCAGTGCATAGCTGTGCAGTTGTATGTGATAGATCTATGTTATCATTATTTGTTTAATTGTCTGTATCCCTTCAGGACTAAGGAAAATTCCTTATATCTTGATGCTGTTTTTATATTCTTACTGTCTGACCAGATCAGACCCTCAGTAACCGTTTGCTAAACAAAAGAAGGAATGAAGGTACAAATATGTATCTACCTTGTCTGGAAAAATAGCAGGAAAGGCATGCCTGCCAAGGACTTTTACACTGAACAGTAAGAATATATTTTAGCTCAGAGACACTGTTTTCACATTTCAATATTGCTTTAATTAGATATCTTAAAGCTGGTGTACCACAGTGGTTGAAAGAGCAGATGCTGGAGCTAGACTCCATGAGTTTGAATCCCCATTCTACCACTTACTCACTTATTAGTGCACCTTTGGGCATTTTACTTAACCTCTCTGTGCCTCAGTTTACTCATCTGTAAAATGAGGGTGATGATAATAGTTCCTACTTCGAAGGCTTGTGAGAATTAAATGAATTATGTAAAGTGCTTAGAATAGTAAAAGACACATAATAGTAAGGTATTAGGTATTATCAATATTGTTAAAAGTGTTAGGTATTATCAATATTGTTAAAGTTCATATATGGGTTTACTGTACTATGGTTTCTTTTTTACTGTGAAGTGCTGTTTTCACTCTGTCATGTACAGCTTTTATTGCTAGCATCTTGCTTCTGAGGGTCCAGCCACCTGCTGATTGGCCCCGTGTTTGTGCTGTGGTCAAAGCAATTGCTGCCTGCGGTTCTCCCTTGTGCACACCGGTTCTTTGGTTGCTGTAACAAAAAGTACATAGGACACAGACAGGAAACCCGTAGGCTTTGTTTTTTCTTCCTAATTTGGCAGAAGGGGGAAAAACCAGGGCCTTTCTCAGACAAGGCTTGTTTTAGAGCTTAAATTTAACTCCTTGTTCATGTTCTAAAGCTTGGGTTGGTAATAAATCTTGGCTGTATGAGACTAGAGAGAATTGGGCTTTAAAAAATGATTTTAATGTAAAATCTTTTCTAATTGCAGGACAACTTGCCTTTGCTGATTTTGAAGAGAGTTGTGCTATGATGTGGCAAAAGGTAATGGAATGTTCCAGGGCCAAGTTCCCCACTAAAACGTGCCAGGGTATTCTCGAGTTAGACAATAGAAGAAAGTCACTCCCTGAATAGTTACGGGCTTCTCCTGGTCTTTAGGGTTCACTTGTGCTTTAACTTCACAGGAGGGATGGGAGGGGCATTTTCTGCATTGTTTCCGGCTTTGTCTTTCTCTCGTGTCTCATGCCGGCGTTGGAAGCTGTAACACTCTGGGAACGTCTGCATAACCCAGTCTGGCTGCCTCACCCTGTTGAGCTCTCTTCAAATTAAGCAAGATCTGACTAATACATTCTTCAGAGATGCTCTGACCATTTTCATTATGAGAACTAAATGGCTTTTCCCAGATCACATTACTGTAATTGACTTTACACTCATTTTGATACTCTTACATATTATAGGGCACTAGCTAGAACTCTTACAGCAGTTGCTGTACATTTGTTTGTGGTTTCAACAGCCTTTTCTTAGTTGAACAAAACAGCATATAAGCAGATAATACAAAGATGATCTAAAATGTCACCCTCCTTCATTTGTTAAATTGATCAAAGCCCTTTATATACATAAACCTGGATTAAATATTTTAGTATAGAACTGGTCACCTGTAGCCTGATTCAAGGGTATGTTTAGTTACTAGTTCTCAGAAAGAATGTGTCCCTGAGGAACTTCCTCCAACAGGGTTTCTATGGATTCCTTTACATTCAGTTTTCAGAAATGATGGGTAGACAATTAGTTGTTACTCTGTGTTCTGGAAGGTGGAGAAGCAGATGGTGAGAATGTGTTCCAGCCAGCAAAGGAACTCGCATTATACCTAACTTTTCTGCACTGTGTTACCTCTGACCCCTTTAGGACACATCAGAGGCTTTGTTTTGTGAAAGGAGCACAATTAAAATCTAAGGTTAAATCTTCAAGTAGGGACACAGACACGGAGTTTTTTCCTTTATCTAAAACCGGGATTTCCATGTCTGTCCAAAATCTCTATTCGTTTTGGAGAAATGTCAGCAAAGACAGACAGGAATTTACCTAAATCTCACTTAGGGTTGGGATGTGCTGATGGTCAAAGCAAACTGAAAACCCACAGAAATAATTTGATTCACAAATGCATTTTGTTAGCAATTTTAAAAAATTGGTTGTCAGCATTTAGAATCCAGGCAGTTTCACATTTAAAAAAAAAAAATCAGATTTCTGACCCCTCTTGAAAAACGGAAAGATCCATTGAGACTGGGGCCACACAGCCACAGTCAGCGGGAGCCAGGTTGAAGCTGTCTTCTTGGCTGGGCCTTACGTCCTTGTCTTTGCAGTGTCTGCTGTCTTTTATGTGACCTGTTTGGCCCTGTGGGCATTTGAATTGTGACCCCTCTCCTGTCCTTTCCTGTCCTACTCCTATAGCCCACGTCTTACTGTTTTATGGTCAGGTATCTTACACTTTTCAGAAAGCCTCAGGCCGCTGTGAGCAGTGGTTATGGCCACCAGGAAGGAGGAGAGTTGGCTCCAGGGAGTCCACTGCTGCTCCCAGCCCCACCCAGGCCTTCAGGGGACAGGAGCTAAAGCCAGGGTGGATGTGGTGTGCTCTATTTGCTGAGCTGGCATCCCTCCATCTGTTCATTCAGCCTGAAAGTCATAACCAAGGTTTCCTCATCCCAAGGGTGGGGCATTTTTCAAAATACGAAAGAAAGGAGCCAGTGACAGCTCCAGCCCATTTGCAGGCTTATAAGGACCAGCCATTGCCACAAAGGATAAGCTTCCTGTTTACCAGTTGGCCTGAGACAAAGTGGTTGTGCTTCCTGGCCACGCGGGGCTTGGCACACAGTCTGGGCTCTGTCTGTCAGGATGGTGGGCTGAATGCTTGCTCTGTGCTGGGCCGGCTGGGGGCGGCAGGGCCCCCACAGCATGGGTCCTGGACATGGGCCACTCTCGAGAGGGCACCCTCAGAAGGGCACTCAGTTTGGCTCCAGAACCAACCCTGGCATTTGGAAAGGAAGCAAATGAGGGAGGGCGGTCTGGCCTCCTTGCTGACTTCCTTAATGCTTCTTTCCTTGAGGGGCCCACGCCAGGCAAATCCCCTTGGCACAAAACAGGGAATCCTACAATAAATTTGTATCTTTTGTTTTTAAGTATCCAGGAAGCGGGCAGTCAATTCCTCTGAGAATAAAGGTCCTTTTCGGCGGTGTGTTCGGTACTGGGAGCTTTGCCCTTGTGTATTACCTCATACAAAGTAAGTATCCTGCAAGCCGCCTGCGGCCTGACTTCCTCCTAGCTATCCTGCTCCTGCTCCTGCTCCTCCATCAGAGGAAATACTTGAGATGCTTTCTTTAGATTAGAGAAGGAGGAGAGGGTGATTTTAAAGGCTAGTCCACCATTTCATTGGCTGTAGCTTCCTCTGTATCCTGTAATCTCAGTTTTTCCAGGAGCAACGAGTACAAATAAAAGGACTAGGACTCATTTGCATAAGAAGCCTAGCAAAGCATGATGGGCTTTCAGTCCAGTGCACACACAGTGGCTCCATCAAGATTCTGAGATTATATAAAGAAAGGACAGAGGGAAGGGGAATACCAGATGGTTCACAGGTGGGGAAAGCTGTGAGTATGTGTCCAGTGTTGTCAGCCTTCGTTGCACTTTCATTCTCTGCTGTTGATTTAATGGAGGAGGGACCACAAGCAAGGGACTCTGACAGGGGCAGAAAATAAAAGCAGAGACCACGATGGCAAAATCCCGACACATGCAGCTTCCAGCCCCACTGCACTCAAATTTGAATTTGTAAAGACAGGCCACAATTACTGTCAGCAGCCAGGACATTTAAGGTCATTTTAATGCTACTGGTGGCAAAGCGGCAGCAGTTTTTTCCAGACTGACTTTTTTAAGGCCCCTTTATCCCCACCCAGCTTGACTCTTCATCCACTCTGCAACATTTTCACTTCTTCCCAGGATGTGAGTGTCACCAGCAGACAAGCAAACAGGCTCCAGTGTCCTCTGCAGCCTTTCGGCACCTTCCTGCAGAGTTGGTGAAGTTGCTGAGTCTGGAGGGGGCTTGAGATGAGCATTCCCAGGAATGATTCAGACTGAATAATTTGGCCTCCTCTTCCCTCTGCCAAAGGACAGGGGCAGGACATGAGAGGAATGGGTGCATTTTTGGGTCAGGGTTCAGCCTTCTGGTGTGACAGCCTTTTTCCCTTAGGAGGCTGCTAAGTTGGTGAGACCTGGGCACTGCAGCCGACTGCCTGGGTTGAATGGTTGAATCTTGGCTCCAGCTCTTGACCAGCTATGTGGCCTTATGGGGGAGTCTGTCACCTTTCTGGGCGTTAGTTACCTTATTGGTGTGATGTGTGGTAATGTTAGTGCCTGTGCATGAGGTGAGAATTGAATCTTACAACATGAGAGCTATTGAACATTGTGAGATGTGTGAAATATTGAGAACAGTGCCTGGCCATAGAAATCACTCAATAAAGATTAACTGTCTGGACTCTGCTTCTGTCCCTTCTTTTCCTATCATGGCTGGCACCGCGTTCATTCCTGTGGTATTCCCTGTATCCCTGTTCCTGGGAAGCAGCCGAGGAGGGGGATTCCCTTGGCCTCTCCAGGGTCAGGTCACCTTTCCCTTCATTAGTGTGATGGGACCTTCAGAAGGGAAGCACTTTCTGTGGCCAAACTGAACAGCCTGCTTGGGAAGCCTGCCTGTGGTCCCTCCTTCGGGCAGTTGATTATTAGAACTTACAGCTTCTGGGAGGTGCTGCCCGGAGTTCCCGGGTAGCCTGTGGGCTCAGAATGATTCCTGAGACTGAGAGCAGTTTGACTTGAAATGTTGGCTTAAATGTCGATGAGTGAACATTCTCATATCCTGTTTCTTGGCCTGAGGGTTTTGTTAATGTTGTAGCCTATTTTACGTCTCATGTTAGTGGAATAGGCAATGTTGAGAAGTCAGGTGTCATGACTTCTGGCCTCGGCTTTGCCGTGGACAAGCTGTGTCACTTTGAACAAGTCATGGAATCATAGGACTTTAGAGGAAACTTAAAGACTTGAGAGGAAACTTAGGGAAGAGCTGATCAAACCGCTTAGGTGTAGAAATAAGGCAATGAGTGAGGGTAGAAATGAGGTGAAGCAGAAAGGGTCTGCTTGAGGTCAAGGCCTAAGGTCATCTGCACATCCCTGCAAAACACTGCCTGCCAGTGCTTTGGTTTTTGAGTCTGTAAAATGGACAGTTTAGAGTAGATGGTCCTAATTATTCGTCCATCCACAAATTTCATGTTTCTGTTTCTACCCTGTACATCAATTGTATTATTTAATTTTCTTTGTAGTAGATTCTACCTGACCAAGTTCAACAAGGAAAATAAGTGTGTCTTTCGTCCTTAGAGTTTCATTCCAGGGGTTTATATTACAAGTTGGCAGTGGAGCAGCTGCAGAGCCATCCCGAGGCACAGGAAGCTCTGGGCCCTCCTCTCAACATCCATTATCTCAAGCTCACCGATAGGGAAAACTTCGTGGACGTCGCTGATGCCAAGGTAACGTGCTTTCCCTGCGAACTGCAGGCTGGTGCCTGCTGAAGGAGAGGAGAGTCTACTGTCTCCTGGAAAGTCTTGGAGTTAAGGATTTGGGATGGGAAAATCCACTAAGTAAAGCTAGGTTTAGCACCTTTAAAAAAAGTTTTTTTATTATGGATTTTAATGTTTATATAAAATATATTTTATATTATAGATATATTTCTATATACTTTTCTTCCATTCTGGGGAATTGATGTGGCAGGGAATGCAGTGGGTATGCAGGGAATGCAGTGGGTATGCAGGGAATGCAGTGGTATGCTACTACCATCTTGAATTGAAGGTAGTAGAGAAATGACCAGTGGTGGTTTGCTACCATGTTGGCTTTGATAGCTCTCAGCACTTTGGGAGGCTGAGGTAAGAGGATTGCTTGAGCCCTGGAGTTTGATACCAGCCTGGGCAACACAGCAAGACCCTGTCTCTATCTCTCTTTCTCTCTGCCTGCCTATCTATCTATCTATCTATCTATCTATCTATCTATCTGTCTGTCTGTCTGTCTGTCTGTCTGTCTATCAATCAATCATCCATCTATCTATCAATCATCTACCTGTCTATCAATCAATCATCTATCTATCTATCTATCTGCCTATCAATCAATCATCTATTTATCAATCATCTATCAATCATCTATCTATCTGTCTATCAATCATCTATCAATCAATCATCTGTCTATCAATCAATCATCTATCAATCATTTAGTCTGTCTAGCTCTCTATCTATCTATCTATCTATCTATCTATCTATCTATCTATCTATCTATCATTTAGCCAGGTATGATAGTGCACACCTATAATCCCAGCTACCCAGGAGGCTGAAGCAGGAGGATCACTTGAACTCAGGAGTTGGAGGCTGCAGTGAGCTATGATCATGTCACTGCACTCCACCTTGGGTGACAGAGTGAAACTGTCTCTAAAATAAAAAAAAATGAGAAAGCATCTGTATCCAGTCAGTGCGCATTCAAATGTAACCAAGTCTTTAAACTTTGATTTTTAAAGTGTATTTATTTACATTGCTTCCACAGTATACCAACCCATTTTTTTTAGCTGTAACTTACCTTTTTGTACTTGATCACACTCACTTGCATGTAAAATGCATTTGTTCTTCTGTTTAACAAACATATTTTGAGTATATACCCTGGTTTGAGGAATGATTCTAAGCTATGTGGGGAATAGAGGTGCAGAAGGCTTTTGGGGTTTTATAGTTGAAAATTCCTGAGTAAGACAGGGTGATGCAAGCCCTGTCACTGTTATGCAGGCCTAGGGGGAGTGGCTGGAGGCCTGGGAGACGGCTGTGAGGACTTTGAATGGTGGAGAGGAACACCCGGCTGAGGAGCAGCATGCCCCGGGAAGGTTGTCACTGTGTCCCCTGTCAGTGTGATATGGCAGTGGAGGCACAGGTGGGCGAGGTGGGTGTGGGCAGGTAGGAGAGGCCGTGGCCACCAGGGGGCCACAATGTCATCTTGGAAGGTGTGTGCTTGACTCTAGCAGCAGAAGCCCGTAAAGTGTTGGAAGGATAAGAGTGAGGTGATCTGACCTACATTATTTTTTGTTATTTTTAGTATGTTCTTAATGGACCTAGCTCTAATGAGACTTTTTTTGAACTACAAAAGCAATTCATGCTCTGGTATTCTGATTAAAATACTCGGTTTTAAAAGAAGGTATGTTTGTGTAGATTGGTGATGTCCAGGGACTGGCTACAGTGAGCCACCTTTATGAGAGAGACGCAGCCACACTGGTGTGCAGTGGTGAGAGCATGAACCAGAGGTGTGGCCTGGAGAAGCAAAAGATGGATGTGAAGGCATCGTGGCATCCAGGTGACAGAACTTGGTAACAGTCATGTATCAGGAGTGGGTGGGTCGGAGGTGATGCTCCAGTGTCCAGCATGGATGTGAGTGGAAGGACGGCAGTGACACCGCGTGAGAGAGGACACGTAGGAGGAGCACAGGGAAGGGCTGGGCATGTGTGGAGTGCTCACTCTGTGCCAGGCCACTGGATTGCTCCCATGGTGTGGCGGAGCCCGTCTGTGCTTCCTTGTCTTTGGTCACTTGGCTAGACCCCAGCAATCCTGAGAACCTGGAAAAGCCAGCAGGTAGGTCTGGCTGTTGCATTTCTCTCGGCTCAGAGCACAGAGCCCAGCTGTAGCGCTGAGGAAGTGGGTGCCAAAGGCGCCTTTGCCGGGGCTGGTTGATGCAGCATCCATGATCTGGTGCTCCAGGAACCCCAGTGAGAGTAGGGTGAGGCCATGGTTGTTTTGGTGGGAGCTTTGTTCTGTCCAGCTTTCACTTTGGCCCCAGTGGTGCTGAGAGGGTGCCTTCCTGGGCTTCCCCACATCCCTGGGGCCTTGGCCATGCTGTGACTATGTTGGCTGTGGTGCTAGGTTCTGGCTTCTACTGCTGCCAAATGCTGTGACTCTGCAGTGACAGGAGTTCAGAGTCTGCTGCATCACAGCCACCCGGAGCCTCAGTGCATGCCTTCCAATTTGTGGACTATTTTTGACATTCTGTCAGGGTCCTTACTTTCTTTATAATCAGCTGTAAGGATGCTTGTATACAGCATATGCCCTATTATCCCAAATTCCTTTATTTGTAATTCTTACAGTTTTTCCAGAGGTGAGATGTTTCAGTTGTTCATGAAGTAATTATATTGGGATTTTTTCTAGAGTGTGTGTGTGAAATAGTAACCAGTGACCAACTTTTGCTTTACCAGAACTCCTGCTTTAATCTTTGGCAAGGTCGGGCTGGGTGAAGGAACCAACCTGTAAAGTGTCACATCTACACACGGAAGCACAGCTGTGCACAGTTCAGACATTGGCCTCTCAGAGTTTGCTGTTCTTCAGAATCCTTCTTGCTTCTGCCCATTTCTTTCTCCTTCCTTTTTTTTTTTTTTTCTTAAAGCATCCAGAGATGCTCAGTATATACTCTGTTGCTTAATTCTATAATCTCTGGAGAAAAGCTTTAGCTTGACTCAAACAGTGGGACCCTGAAGATTTGTTTTTATTTTTTATTTTTTATTTTTTCTTGAGATGGAGCTTTGCTCTGTTACCCAGGCTGGAGTGCAGTGGTGTGATCTCGGCACACTGCAGCCTCCACCTCCCAGGTTCAAGCGATTCTCCTGCCTCAGCCTCCTGAGTAGCTGGGACTGTAGGTGCGCACCACCACGCCTGGCTAATTGTTTGTATTTCTAGTAGAGATGGTGTTTTGCCATATTGCCCAGGCTGATCTCGAACTCCTGGCCTCAAGTGATCCACCCGCCTTGGCCTCCCAAAGTGCTAGGATTACAGGCGGAAGCCACCATGCCCGGCTAAAGATTTGTTCTTGAAGTGTGACTAGTTGGCTGCCTATTCACCTGAGTTATGGAGCCATGTTCCAAATCCTGTGCCTGCCTTCAGGTGTGTTTAAAGGAAAGAAAGAGTTTTGGAAAGCACAAATGTGTACCTCAGTAGTTTCTTCTCTTGGTGGCAATTTGGAATGGGTGGGATACTCCCCGCCCCCACCCCCACCCCGCCCCCGCTCCGGGAGGTATCTTTGGCCATTACCGAGGACACGGGAAGGCACTCTGGGAGGTGCCTGTCTCATGGCAGGCTTCCTTATTACTGTGCCTGTGTCTCCTTCGCGAGGCTCATAGCTTCTTTGGTTTTCGTGAGAAACCAAAAACATCGCATTCACTATTTTTTTTTTTCTAAATTGGAGTGTAATCAAACAAGTGCTTAGGGGCTGTCAGGCCGACTGCCTGGGCACGGGCATGGCAGCACCTGGCAGCACGCTGTGGTGCGAACCCAGCCTGTGGTGCTGGGAATGAAGGAGAAACCCAGGACTCCGTGTCGTCTTTCCCAGACAAGCCTTCATGTATTATATTTTCCTTAAAGCCTGTTCTTTAGGGTCCAGGTCAAAATATGTACCAATTTGCTGGCAGTAGGTTCCTCTTTAAAACAGTGAATTTTCTTTTGGTATTTTATTATGAAAAATTTCAAATGTACAAAACAGATAAAAGAATTTATACTGTGAGCACCTATAGCTGGTACCTGGATTCTACAGTTAGCATTTTGCTCTGTTTCCATGAGTCTATAGTGTTATTTTGATGGATTACAAAGTAATTTTCAAACATTATACATGTAAGCACGTACATCATTAAGTGGAGTTTAATATTTGTTATGGTGCCTAGTTTTGTTTTTTTTTTTTTTTTTTTGAGGTAAAATTTACAGTCTGTGAAAGGCACAAATCCAAGTGTCCTATCTCTGATGAGTTTTAACAAATACACCCAGTCGTGTCACTCAAGCCGTTATCTAGATGTAGATTGCTCCCAGCACCTGAATTCCCTCGTTTCCTACCCAGTGGGTTCCTTCTCACATCTTCCAGCTCTACCAGAGGCAGTCACTTTTCTTTTTTTTTTTTTTTGATGTTTGAAAATTACTTTGTAATCCATCAAAATAACAGGTTTCCAGCATAGTTTAGCCTGTTGTAGAATTAAAATAAATAGTTATATACTCCTGCTGTGTAAAGCCCTTTGACTTGGCGTGTTTTTGATACTCATCCATGTTGCTGCGTGTGTCAGGAGTTTGCTCCTTTTTAACAGTGGACTTTTGAGCGATCATTGGAAGTAGGATCATAGGAGGCCTCCTTGCCAAATGCAAAGACTGCCATTGACCTTACCAGCCAACCAAAGAGGGGCAGGACATTTGGAAAATCAAGTGGATTCTCCAGCTGGGCTGTTAGAAAACAACTCACTTCTGTGGAGAATCACTGGATTTTATAGGCTTAGCTCTAGAAAGCATCATTTTGTCATCATCTTCTGAAATGACAATAATGTATCGAATTACATCTCTCCTTTCTGTCATTTTACACCACAGTTGAAGATTCCTGTCTCTGGATCCAAGTCAGAGGGCCTTCTCTACGTCCGCTCCTCCAGAGGTGGCCTCTTTCAGAGGTATCCTGGGAAGGTGACGGCAGTCCGGGGGGTGGGAGGAGGACTTCCTGATGGAAGCAACCCCGACTCTGTTTTCATTTGTTGGTAAATTGCTGTGGGCATAGGAAGAACTGTTTTTCAAGCTTGAAGCTGAAAGCTTCGTGGCCTGGGCAGCAAGCCAGTACTGTGGCTCTTAGCTGAGTCCGGTTTATCCATACAGTCTACTGAATTGCCCTCTCCTTATATGCCGTTGAATTCATAAAACTTTCCAGTTATAGTGATCTAGGTCTGTCATAATTTGATGCTATGTTACAGCTTCTCACTTCACTGCCTCGATTGTTACAAATGAATAAAGGGCATGGATTCTTGTTCCAGAATTTATTCATCACATTCTTTGCATAAGCTCTCCACCCCTTAATTGGCTTTGCTTGTCTGGTTGCCAGTAGCTACATCCACTCACTTCCCCCACGGGAAGCCCCTCTCATAGATGCTTGCTGTTTAGCCAGGCTGTGTTTTAATTCCCAAGGACAAAAGGAGCAGGCGGGCCCACCTAGCTCACCCTGGGCTCACTGACCTCTGAGCCTGGGATTAGTGCACGAGCTGGCTGGATTCCATGCCAGGAACTGAAGGTCAGTGTGAATTAGGAAATGAGAAATAAACTGCTCCTTCTCCTTCCTGGTGTCCCTTCCATTCGCCTGTCATTGTTAAGCCTGCCTCGAAGTCGAAGCTGGTTAAATAATGAGAGCCCATGGTAGAATGTTACGAATTGTGTTGACACAGCACTCACACAAAATGTTTACAAAAATTTAAGGCATTATTCAAAACAACTGCTTTCTGCACCCCTTTTTTTGACTATGGCCGTTGCCTCAGTGTTCATAGATTAGAGATACTGTACTTCTGGTTTCTCTCAGGTGGCACCTTGACGAGGTCTTTTTAAAGCTCAAGGATGGTCAGCAGATTCCTGTGTTCAAGCTCAGTGGGGAAAACGGTGACGAAGTGAAAAAGAGTAGAGACGACCTAGAAGACCCAGCAGGCCCAGCGTGCTTCTAGTCCATCCTTCCCTCATCTCTACCATATGCCCACTGGGGTGGTGGCCCATCTGAGTGGCAGACACTCCTGCAACCCAGTTTTCCAGCCACCAGCGGGATGATTGTATGTGCCAGCACATGGTAATTTTGGTATAATTCCAACTTGGGCACAACGAATGCTATTTGTCATTTTTAAACTGAATCCGAAAGAAACCCCTATTACAAATTTAAGATAATTGATTTGAAAGTGCTTTGTATAAAAAAGCAAATGATAAAAGGAATCAGAATTAATGAAATGTTTGTTGATCTTTGCTGGTTCTCATTTCTTTCCTTTCTCTTCCTCTTCCTTTCCCCTGGAATTTTCAGTCTTCATGACAAAGCCTGAAGCTCAGTAGTACTGAAGGGATTTTTTCTAAATTATTGACATGAGAATGATGAGGAAGACCAGTTTGGTTTTTCACTGTACCTTGAATTCATGTTGTTAAGTAGCTTGTGGACATTCTCCATCACTTTGGAATATTTTGTTTGCATTTATTTCTATTTCAGATACCAACCATCTGCCCGGTTGAAGATTTGCAAAATAATTTTTATTCCAAACATTTTGAAAGCTTAGAAAATTTGTGTGTGTACATATACACATAAAGTTAACTTAGGAAAGTTAGTTTGAAGGTAACAGCATCTGGCTGGGGGTGGTGGCTCATGCCTGTAATCCCAGCACTTTGGGAGGCCGAGGCAGGCGGATCACCTGAGGTCAGGAGGCCTGGCCAACATGGTGAAATCTCGTCTCTACTGAAAATACAAAAAAATTAGCTGAGTGTGGTGGCAGGTGCCTGTAATCCCAGCTACTTGGGAGGCTGAGGCAGGAGAATTGCTTGAATCCAGGAGGCAGAGGCTGCAGTGAGCCAAGATTTCACCATTGCACTCCAGCCTGGGCAACAAGAGCAAAACTCTGTCTCAGGAGAGAGAGAAAAAAAAAAAAAAGGAAAGAAAAAGAAGGAAAAGGGAAGGAAAGGAAAAAGCTAACAGGTTCTTACCTATTTGCTTTCCAAACAACTTAACTGCATGTTAGATAATCGTATCCTTAGGTTTTATTAGTCTTATAAGGAAACATATTATAAAGCAAAAGAACTTCCTTCTGGGCACCAGAGCCTACAAAAACAGAAATCTGGTATCTGTGCTTTGAAAAGGTCAGTTTAACCCTCTTAGCATTTGCAGGCTTAATGCCATTGTAGTTGTCCACAATGAAGGACAGCCATGAGCTCTCTTCCTACATTCTTAATACTCAGTGAAGAGAAGCCTCTCAGAAAAAAAGAAAAAAATGAGCTTAAACATGCTGGTAGAATATGAGGTCTTCAGGTGTTACAAGTTATCTCTATTCTGGAGTTGTTTCTTTAAAAACATGTTTGTGTGTTCTTTGAGTAGATTATACAGTGAAAAGTCTCCCCCTGAGAGCGCTTTTGTCAGTGTGTTTAGATAAATATTCCAATCTCTACAGTCTTTTAAAATAAATGGCAGAGCATTGTACAGTTTTGTGCTTTTGCTCTTTAAGTTACACACTGTCCTATTGTGTGTATGTTGTGAATTTATGTGTTGCTTGCTGTCTATTCTCTGACAACTTCTACTTCATTTTAGTGTTTGAATTTTTTTTTGTTTCTTTGCTATGGCCAAATTATAGAAAACCAGGGCTCAGGTTGGCCATCTGTTCTGAAGTAAAAATAAGTGTAGAGTTTGAATTAATGAAGAGGCTTTTCTAATCCACCTGATAGGAAATAGTATTATGTAGTGAATAGCTCCTTGATTTCTATTTGAAAGCCGCCATCTTGGGTGTTCTTTCTCTTCACATTTACTTCCTGTGCACTTAATGCCTTCACGGGTGATTCTGAGCAGGCTGGAACTTGATCATTGCAATAGACACTGTCTTTCCTGTTCTTTGAGGATAGCAATGATGTGCACTTGCAGCCCACTGTTTCCTGTAGATCCATTAATCACTGTGACTCAGCCATTGACTCCACTAACTACCTTAATGATGTCTTGGATAATGCATCAGAGGAAAAGGTGACTTTTTGAGGAAGGGCCCCCAGTGCATCCCATAAAGAGACAGGATAGCCCAGAGACCAGAGAAAGGGGTTTCCTAGAATGATACAAACTGTAGACGTGAAGACTGCAGGAGAGGGATCACAGCCAACAAATGGTAGCGTGACTCCTACGTGCTTTACTATAGAAGAGGCTGCAGGGCCTCTACCCGCAAGTTCCTTACCAGCTAGTGTGCTGGGCGGATGGGCAGGGGCTGTGGAGAGTATTATAATACTGTGCCAAAAGAATTTCAAGCTCTGGTGCTAAAAATGATGTAGAAAATAGAGATATCAGTTAGGAGGAATCTAAGAGGCTGTCCGGAGGCAGTAGTGTCCCTGTGGGCCTTGAAGTCCAAGATTTTGATAAGCAGACATGATGGAGAGCACCCTGCAAGTGGAAAGCACAGCATGAAGAGAGGCCCCAGAGCGGGCAGGGGGGAGTTGTGCCCCAGAAATAAGAAGCCCAGTTTGGACAGCGTGTAGATGAGCGTAGGTAAAGTAAAAGAGAGGCCTGGAAAGGTAGGTTGGCCACAGTGTGTGACTGCCAGTGTTGACATTTGCATACAATTTGTGGCCATCAAAGATTGGGGGTAAGCACGTGATTCTACTGCTAACGAGGTTTCAGAGACTGTGCTGAATGTGTACTGACAAGACCTGTGTGACTTTCAAGTAAGTCACAGATTTTACCGTCTTCGTTCAGTTTTCCTAGAATTAGCCTCCTCTTGCCTGTAAACATTCCCTATTCACCAACCCAAGGACTTGCTAATACCTGATAAGGTTTTATTACTCTGAGTTTTGGTAAAGTTTGTATATAGCAACAATGAAACTGAAATTACATATACACCAAACAGCCAGAACTTAGTTCCTTCTGTCCTCTGGCCACCAGCAAGGCCAGGAAAATGCTCAAGAAGCAGCAGTTGTGAAGGGTTTTCCCAAAGCAAGCAGCTTTGGAAGTGGCTTTAGGCCACTTGACTCTGGCATTTTCAGTTTGTCCATCTGAAAAATATGAATAAATATTTACCAATCACTTGCCTTACAGGTGAGACAATGTTTATACTGCTCATTGGGATGCTTGGACAAAAGATGCTGTTTACACAGGAGGCTCAATGACGGGGGCGGTCAAGAAGGAGGTGAGAGGGTGATAGGAGAACCTCGTCTCCACCCACTAGAAGATTCTTGCCTCCTTAGTAATGCCCTCCCGGTTCAGGCATGCTTTTTGGCAGAGTTGCTCAGTTGAAAGCACTGTCAGGAATGTGTACAGAAAAACTGCGCCCACTTTATAATCCAGGGCAGAAAAGTAGGAAATGAAAATATTAAAAACATGCCTCTAAGACACGGGTTGGGTGCAGAAGTGAAATCTGACTTTGCAGGAGAGAGTACTTTTCATTCCTAAATTATCTTCCAAATTTTTTTCCCCTTAGAGGAAATTTCCAAAAGGAATTTTTTTTAAGGAAATGTTTTAATTGATTTATCAGATCACATGAAGTGTGTTAACCTTTTATTATTACATAATAAGCTGTCAAGGCAGAAATTAGACCCCCTACTATACACCTATAACACTTTAACTTGAGCTACCACATCAGTCACCTTGCAGTCTTAATGACAAAGTAATTTTTCACTTCCAAATTATTTTTATGAAATGAGAAACTATAGACCTGTCTCCCTTATGAAGGTTGATGCAAATATTCAAAATAAAATATTAGTGAACTGAATCCAATGATATGTAGTGGTATATTGTATTATTTTTCACGAAATGAGTTGGTGCTTCTCCCTCTCAGTGCTCTTTCCTGTGGGAGGATTATACATCCCCTCGTTGAACTTAGGTGTGACTGTGTGGCTTGTGAGTGGAAGTGGCATGTAGGACTTCTGAGTAAAAGTTTTAAGTGCCTGCCCTTGGTTCACACTGTCCACTTTGCCTTCGTCCCTAAGATTGGTAATATTCCAGATGGTGGCTACTTCAAGGGCTTGGGGGCTGGGACAGCTGACCCACAGTGGGACATGGAGCGTAAAAGACACATAAACCCTTACAAGCCCCTAAGATGGGGGGCTATTTGTTACCCCAACTTAACCTAGTGCACCCTACTGTTAACAGTGACTAAGAGAGGTTTATTCCCGGAATGCAAAGGTGGTTCAATATCAGGAAATCCTGGAATTATTTTAACCTAAGACATGGCTTAGATCGAGGACTTAGCATTCAATTGGAGACACACACAAACCATTGATTGTAGAACATGTCCTCGGTGGTTTGACTGAGTCAGTAGTTATTTATAAAATTATATAAAAGTTATGTTTATATTTTGCAAACTAAGCTACTTTCTAGGACCACATTTTTAGAAAATTCACTATTCAAAACAAAGTAGAAGAGACAAGAAAGAATAGACGCACTTCTCCCTATTCCTCCACTAAGAGCAGCCTGGACTTGCATAAAACAAACATCAAACTACTGTGAAAGCTGAGAAGACCGAATGGAAAGGAACTTCAGTACCCAAGGAATAACACAGCATTGACTTTCCTGGGTTTTCTTTTGCCTCATATTGGGCAAATACGAGGCACTGGAGAAACCAGCACCCCAGAAACACCAATAGGAGCCAATGGCTAAAAGCCTGGTGTCTCTAGCCCAAGGATCAGGACAGGGCAACCTAGAAAGATGGAGAAGTCTCGGACAGTAACTTCCCTACTCTATCCAAACACCGTGGAAAAACCCATGGCCCCAACCCCACAGCCTCACCAGCAAGGGCCAAGTGGGGAGCCTAGACCTTCTCCTTTGCCTGTTGCAATGAGGCCTCCCCAACCCCTGCTGGAGCGGGGTCAGAGCTAGCCCAGTAGGGCGCTTGGGACTTCTATCCCTGCAGGATGGTAATGAGGCCCACCCCCATAGTGTCAGTGGAGGCCATGTTGGGAGCCTAGACTTTTACCCTGACCCAGAGGAACAACTCCCCCCACTCCCATGGTATCAGTGGGGCCCACGTGTTCTAGTGGGAAGCTGCACTGAGCCATTCCTCCCTGCCGCCTGTACTCAAACGGGGCTCAGTGGTGAGCCTGAACCGTCAAACCCACCACATGCCCCCTTCACCCATGGGGGTGGTGTCAGAGTAGACCTACTAAAACATTCAAACAAGTCCAGGGTCTCAAACCCAAATGGGCAGAATAGAACAGAAAGCCATGCTCTTGTGCCAAGAACCAGGCAAATGTCAACCTGAATGAGAAGAGAGAGTTAACAGACACAAACACCAAGATGACACAGATCTTAGAATTATCTGAGAAGGATTTTGAAGCAGCCATCATTTAAAACTTCGGTGAGCAATTATGAACATGCTTGGAATAAATGAAAAAACAGGAAGTCTTAGAAGACAGCAAATCAAATGGAAATTTTAGAACTGAGAAAAGATTAAATGAAATAAAAATCTCGCTGGATGGGTTAAACAGCAGAATGAGGAGTACAGAGAAAAGAATCACTGAATTTTAAGATGAAATAAAAATCTGAGCAGGGAAAACAGACTGCGATTGGTACCTGTGGGCCTCTAGCTAAAGACCTAACATTTGAATCATGGGTCTAAGAAAGAGGAGGAGGAGGGTGGGGCTGAAACAGTATTTGAAAAAAATAATGGCTGAGAGTCTACAAATTTGTCAAAAACAAATGAACCTTTTATAGGCATATATACCTAGTTTTATTGTGTTTTACTTGATTACACTTTGCAGATGCTATGTCTTTCACAAATCGTGGGTTTGTGGCAACTGTCGAGCAGGTCTTTTGGTGCCACTTTTCCAGCAGCTTGTGCTCACTTTGCATGTGTCACATTTGGTAATTCTCACAGTACTTCAGACTTTTAAATTATTGTTACGGAGAGCTGTGGCCAGTGATCTTTGATGTTACTGTTGTAATTGTTTTGGGCACCATGAACCTCACCCACCTAAGACGGTGAACTTAATTGATAAATGTGTGTGTTCTGACTGCTCCACTGATTGGCCATTCCCTCATCTTTCTCCCACTTTTCAGGCCCCCCTCTTCCCTGAGACACAACAATATTGAAATTAGGCCAATTAATAACCCCACAATGGCCTCTTACTAAATGTGAGAGGTCAGAAAGCTGCAGGAGAAAATTTGAAGCTAGCAATATTCATGAGGTTTAAGTAAAGAAGCCATCTCCATAAAAATACAAAGTGCTGCAGCAGTGCTGATGGAGAAGCTGCAGAAGTTACCCACAAGATCTAGCTCGGATCATCGATGCAAGTGGATACACTAGACAACAGATTTTAAGTGTAGATGAAACAGCATTTTATTGGAAAAAGATGCCATCTAGGACTTTCATAGTTAGAAAAACTCAATGCCTGGCTTCAAAGGACAAGCTGACTCTTGTCAGGGGCTAGTGCAGCTGTGACTTTCAGTTAAAGCCAATGCTCACTGACTATTCTGAAAATCCTAGGGCCCTTAAGATATGCTGTATAAACGCAACAACAAAGCATGGATGACAGCTGGTCTGTTTACAGCATGGTCTACTGAATAAGCCCACTGTTGAGACTCAGTGCTCAGAAAAAATAGATTTCTTTCAAAATATGGCCGGGTGCAGTGGCTCATGCCTGTAATCCCAGCACTTTGGGAAGCTGGGGCAGGTGGACTGCTTGACGTCAGGAGTTCCAGACCAGCCTGGGCAACATGGTGAAACCCTGTCTCAAAAAACAAAGCTAAAAAACCAAAATATTGCTACTCATTAACAATGCATCTGGTCACCCAAGAGCTCTGATGAAGATGTACAAGGAGATGAATGTTGTTTCATGCCTGCTAACAGAGTATCCATTCTGCTGCCCATGGATCAAGGAGTACTTTTGACTCTCAAGACTTATTATTAAGAAATACATTTTGTGATTTCTCTGATGGTTCTGGGCAGTCAGTTGAAAACCTTCTGGAAAGGATTCACCATTCTAGATGCCATCAAGAGCATTCAATTCATGGGAGGAGGTCAAAATATCAACATTATTTGGAGTTTGGAAGAAATAGATTCCAATCCTCATGGAGGACTTGGAGGGTTTCATGACTTCAGAGGAGGAAGGAACTATAGATGGGGTGAAAACAGCAAGAGAACTAGAAGTGGAGGGGCCTGGAGATGTGACTGAATTGCTGTAATCTCAGGATCAAACTTGTATGGATGAGAAGTTGCTTCTCATGGACGAGCAAAGAAAGTAGTTTCTTGAGATGGAATCTACTACTGGTGAAGACGCCATGAACATTGTTGAAATGACAACAAAAGATTTAGAATATTCCATAAACTTAGCAGTGGTAGGGTTTGAGAGAATTGACCCCTAATTTTGAAAAGTTCTACTGTGGGTAAACGCTATCAAACAGCATTGCATGCTACAGAGGAATCTTTCATGAAAGAAGGAGTTAATCAATGCAGCAAACTTCACTGTTGTCTTATTTTAAGAAATTTCCAGTCATTGCAGGCTTCAGCAACCACCACCCTGATCAGTCAGCAGCCACCGACATCGAGGCAAGACCGTCCACCAGCAAAAAGATTATGACTCAATGAATGGTTGTTAGCATTTCTTAGCAGTAAGGTATTTTAAAATTATTATCTTTTCCTACCCTCCTCTTGCATTTAAAAGTACTTTTTAATTAATGTATGTACATTATTTTTAGGCATAACACTACTGCTCACTTAGACTACAGTATAAGCCATGTTATATGCACTGGAAAGGCAAAAAATTCATGTGACTTGCTTTCTTGTGGTATTTGGTTTATTGCAGTGGTCTGGAACTGAAAGTGATGCATATTTCTGAGGTATGCCTGTATTTAAGAAGCTGAGTGAAACCCAAAGAAATCCATGATAGGACTTCTGAAAACTAAAGACAAAGAAAAAAGCTTGAAAGAATCAAGAAAGAAATGACATCTTACCTATAGGGAAAAGTAACTCAGATGACAGTGGATTTCTCTTTGGAAACCATGGAGGCCAGAAGGAAGTGAGACAAATTATTTTAGTGCCAAAAGAACTGTCAACTTGTGGCTGGGCATGGTGGCTCATGCCTGTAATCCCAGCACTTTGGGAGACCAAGGTGAGCAGATCACTTGAAGTCAGGAGTTTGAGACCAGCCTGGCCAACATGGCAAAACCCTGTCTCTACTAAAAATACAAAAATTAGGCAGGCATGGTGGCACGTGCCTGTAATCTCAGCTACTTGGGAGGCTGAGGCACGAGAATTGCTTGAACCTGGGAGGTGGAGGTTTCAGTGAGCCGATATCCTGCCACTGCCCTCCAGCCTGGGCAACAGAGCGAGACTGCCTCAAAACAAACAAAACTCTGTCAACTCCAAATTCCATATTTGGTGAAATGATCCTTCAGGAATTATGGGGTAATAGAAACATTCTTGGATAATAGAAAACTAAAAGAATTTGTTGAATGAGTCTACCCTACAGACCTTGAATAGACCAAAGGAAGGTCTTGAACCAGAAAGGAAACGTTTAAAAAAAAAAAAGTTTGGGGATGTCAGGAAGAACGATGGAAACAGCAAAAATATGGGTAAATACAATTGACTTTCCTTCTTGAGGTTTCTAAATTATTTGGTAGTAGAAGCAAAATTGTGTGACATAGATCTCAATGTACGTAGCAGGTTATGTTTAAGACAGTTATAAATGGGGTGGGGAGGGGACGGGCAAGAGAGTTTTCTACTTTTCACTCAAACTGGTAAAATGTAGATATCAACAGATCTTTATATAGCAATGAAGCAGTTCTGTATCTCAAATGTGTTGGTAGGAAGATAAAATGGCATAAAACGATATACATTGTGCAAATATCAATTTCCTGTAGTTATGTAAGATGTATCTGTACTGTCTTTTCAACTCCCTGTAACTCTGTAACTATTGCAAAATCAAAAACTTTAAAAAGTATAGGATGAAATTATTGAATATGCTGCTTTAAATGGGACAGGGTACAGTTTTATTGGCTTAGAGAAAAAAACGGGGGCAGGGATGAGGTGACAGTCCTCCTCGCCTGAATAATTCCAGCTGAGGATTAAACATACCTCTTCCCAAATATTTTGATTTATCTTCTAGGTATACTTCTCTTACAATTTATTAGAAAACTGGTTACTTAATAGAGATAACTAAAGAGATACTAATTTTCATGCAAACCCATCACAATGTATTGAACTGAGACACTTTTCTGTTGCTAACATACTTAGGAAAAATAGTTTTATTTTTAGTAAATAAAATCTCCACTTATTTCAATAAAAATGGCAAGAAGAAAATGTAATCAAGTCATAAGATTATCCTGCCATGTAAAATAAGCTGCTCCCCAAAGGACTGTGTCAAGATTGGTTTTAAATAGAAAATATCTATTTTAAATATATTTAGATTATAATTGCCTGGGGGTTGGCAAACTTTTTCTGTAAAGGGCCAGACACTAAATACCTTAGGCTGTACAGGCCTTCAGATCTCTGTCACAAGTATTCACCTGCGCGGTGTAGTGTGAAGGCATCCACAGACAAAATGTAAACACACGAGTGTGGCTATTCCAATAAAACCTCACCAAACAGGCAGCACAGGCCACAGAATATTGACCTCTGCACTAGCCTCATCTCAGGTTACCTGTCCTCCAGTTATTAAAAAAGAAACCCAAAATTAAGTTACACAAAAGTAATTTTTAAAAACTACTTTGGACATTAAAATGGGGCCAAAGGTAGTATCCACTGAGATAAAAGTTCTTGACAAGCAGTCAGGAAATCTGAATGATTCTGTCCTTTGTTCTGCCCATAACTAGCTGTGAGCTCTTGGACAAATCACATATTCCCTCTGCAGTTCCATTACTGCATCTCTAATTTGAAAAAATAGAGGAGGGATTCTGTCCAATTTTGTTACTATAAATTTCAATTCAGAGAACTTACTCCCACTGTTACCAACAAAAGTTTCAAAAGACTCATTTAAATAATTTATAACATAGTTCTAGTTAGGCATCGTGAGCTAAAAATGAGAGCTGGGGTATTAAAAGCAAACAAAAAACTGAAATATGAAGAGTATCCAAAAAACAACAGCATCAAAAACCATGAAATACACAGGGATAAAGTTAAAGGATATACAGGATCTCTGCACTGAAAAATGTAAAACTGCTGAGAAAAAATGAAGTAAATGGAAAAACATGTTTATGGATTGGATGACTACTTGATTTACAGATTCAGTGAATCTTAACAAAAATCCACAGGGCTTTTTCTGGGAGTAGTTTGGTAGAAATTGACAAAATTTGTTTGGAAATGCAAAGGACCTAGAATAAAGCAATTTGCAGAAGAAGGAATTAGAACATCTGTTTTACCTGAGATCAAGACTTACCAAGTTTTGACAAAAAGATAACAGAATGGAACAGAAAACTAGATCCACAGATATATGATCAAATGATTTTAGACCTGGCACCGAAACAGTTTAACGGTGAAAGGAGAATCTTTGACAAGTGGTGCTGGAACCACTGAACATTCACTAGAATGTTCAAAGGTATTTGACGCCTACCTACCTCATGGCATATAAAAATACTAATTCAAGGTGAATCACAGACCTGAATATTCGCTACAACTATCATACTCCTAAGAAAAAACAGTATCTTCATGAGCTTGGGTAGGCAAAGGCTTCTTAAAGAGCACACAGAAAACATTAACTATAAAACAAAAAGCCATAAATTGGATTTCACCAAAACTAAACCCTTCTTCTCATCAACAGATACTATTGAGAAAATAGGCAAGCCATAGATGGGAAAAGACATATGTGACACACAAATCTGACAATCCAGATGCACAAAGGAGTCCTATCCAATTAAAAGGAAAAAAGGACATGAAAAGTACTGTCCGTTAGTCATCAGGGAAATGCAAACTAAACCAGCATGAGATACCGCCACACATCCAGGAGCATGGCTAAAATGAAATAGGCGGATAATACCAAATGTCAGCAAGGATGTAAAAAACAACCAAAATACAATGTGCTGGTAGGAACAGAAAACAGCACAATGGTTTTAGAAAACTGTTGGGCAGTTTCTTAAAGTTAAATATACAGCTACCATAAGACCTAGCAATTCTACTCCTAGCTTTTTAATCCAAGAGAAATGAAAACATGTCCACAAAAATTCCTGTACAAGAATATTTATAGCACATTTATAATAGCCCCACCAAAACAGCTCAGGGGTCCATGAACAGAAGGATAGCTAAATAAATTCATGCATTCAAATAGCATGACACAACAATAAAAAGGAACAAACCAGGCTGGGCACGGTGGCTCATGCCTGTAATCCCAACACTTTGGGAGGCTGAGGCGAGTGGATCACTTGAGGTCAGGAGTTTGAGACCAGCTTGACCAACATGGTCAAACCCCATGTCTACTAAAAAAAAAATACAAAAATTATCCACGTGTGGTGGTGCATGCCTGTAATCCCAGCTACTTGGGAAGCTGAGGCAGGAGAATCCCCGGAACCTGGGAGACGGAGGTTGCAGTGAGCCAAGATCCCGCCATTGCACTCCAGCCTGGGCAACAACAGCAAAACTCCATCTCAAAACAAAACAAAACAAAACAAAAACAAAAACAAAAATGGAACAAACTGCTGATATAAACCTCGACATAGATGAATCTCAAAGACATCATGCTGAGTTACAGAAGCCAAATGGTGCCTGCTGTATGATTCCAAGTATATGAGTTTGAGGATAAGGAAAACTAGTGCAACAGAACAGGAGTGTGGTTAAAGGACAAATACATTTGTCAAGCCTGATGAGACTGTATGGATTTAGATCTGTACATTTCATGATATGTAAATTATATCCCCTTCTCTCCAAAACAAAACAATAGTGATTAAGGCTCTCGAGGTTAAGATTAAGGTATTCAATCTAGCTTTTTAAGTTCTGCAACAGATAGAATGGATGAGGTGGCCAATCTTGGACAATAAATACAGTACATGGCTATTTTTCATTTTTATCAGTGCAATTCAAATTGAGGTGTGAATTTAAAATGTATTTAGGATTAGTTTGCCAATGCTAGTCATCTTTCTCCTGTCTATATTCATGTATGTTGGTGTCCATGGATTGGTATTTACTACTTCTAAACATGCATAGGCCTCTATGGACTGAGCCACGCACCACCCCCATTACATTACTGAGGACTATAATTCATGTTCTGTCTCACATTCTCTAAGTGATCTTTATAACCCTTCAATACATTTTTCTTCCAAACTGAGGTTAGCTGGAGAAATTTAAGAGATTCATCAATGAGCATCTGTCCTTCCTCTATACCACTACTAGAGAAAGGTATCAATTACCTCCTAGTTTTCATGTGAAAACAACAAAACACAAGATCAAATATCATTTCCCAGTTGATTAAAACTACTTATACATTTTGCATATTACATAAACATCTCATCCCATCAAAATACTGTTGAATTATAGTTAAAACTGGATTTATAAACCAAGTAAACTCAATAGCACTGTTTAGTCCTTTATAAATTTGGTGATAGAAAAAAAGGAACATTAACAGCTTTAGATAAGTGTAGAGCTAGCTGGCAGCTATTAATAGATTTTATTTGGCCTAGTATTATGAAGGTTCTTCATGCCCTGTTTTTATCTTATAAACCAAAAAATGCCAATTTATCTTTACAAGTATATTCTGAAGGGCTTCTTAAAAAAGCACCCTATGACTCAGTATTTAAGGCACAACAGCAGCTAAAGATACGCAGCAAACTGAAGTGGCCAGCTAAAAGAAAACAGATCTTTTTCACAAATACAGCAATTATATTAAATATATTTATTACGAGTATAAAATGGTTTTTAAAAAGCCCAAATGATTCTGATTTTAAAACCTGATGACAGATCCGTCAAGTGCAAACGTGTCATTCAATAGTGGGTTATTTTTTGCTGGTCACCTCCCTCCCTATTTTTTCAGAGATACTTATACAAATTTACCTAATACTGTGTTTTACTTCTTCCAAGACTTACCTGAGACTCAACACTGTGGCCATGGGTGTTCATTAAAAACTCTATCACTGTGGCACAATTTCTTCTTCTGCTTTTTGGAGCTTGTTTAGGAATGCTAGATTCCAAGAAACTGTATAAAGCAAGCCAATTTAATGAGAAAACAGTGCAACCTGGTTGTCTGAACCGCCTGATGAATTTCATCTAATAGTGTAAAGAGCGCTCCCAGGTGCTTCGACAGGTTCACTCAGCAGGACTGGGCGAGATTACTGACTTTATATATGTCTATGACATTTACACACATTTGGGTATTTACTGTACACACTTTAAAATAGTGGTTAGGTGCTGTCATTTTCATGATTTTGACAGCTGAGAAACCATGTTAGGGAGAAAGCTTTGTGCAGCACCCTAATCAGACCGTGAAGGCACAGGTCTGAGTTGTTCATAGTACAGAGCAAGGCATGGCCACGGTACACAGCACACAGGTGATAGGCAAATATTTAATGCGCTGAGCCTAGTAAAAGATAAATAAGGACTCTCAGACTTCTGTGTGTGAGGATGATTAGTTACTTTAAGGTATTCGGCATACACTTTCACATTTCCATTTTTTAGTTGGACTTTACTGGTCACTGTGGGGCCTAGATACACTTGAACTGTTCAATCCTAATCAAATAAAACTATTAGTACATTCTTATACATCTTTTTGGGACAAAGTACCTCCTAATTACAGAGTATCCAATGTAAATTTTTTATGGACAAAGTAAATGTTTATAAGTATTTTGGCATTTTATAGCTTTTCCTAGCAGAGCTTGAGGGCTGATAAGAAACTCAGCAGAAACAGGCTCAGTGGTCGGCATGAAGACACACTCTCTCTCTCTCTGTTCTAGGGGATTTTACTCACTTTGGGACAAAAGCAATATAGTAGCATCTTTTCACTGACCAAGGTAACCAGAGTGTTGATCAGATCACACTGATACCTACAATTGGCCAAAATTAAATGAGAAGCATGGGGGGAGGTGCCAGGAAGCGGCAGGGGTACAGCATGTGAGACAGAGCAGATGCATGTGAGTGTGGTGTGATGAGGGAAGTGGCTGAAGAGCTGACACTTAAACCAGAATAATTTCAGAGGTGAAAAATTACCACCTCTCTTACTAGTGACATTGAAGAGAAAAAAAAAATTAGGGTTTTTCACTGATATGTTACAAGCATTTAGGCAAAAACACAACAGAAACCAAATCAAGTCACTATAAAGCAGTAAGAAAATATTAAAAAAAGACAGTATCAAACTTTAGTGAATGTTATTCTAGGTCTCGAAAATTTAGATGTCTGCTTAAACTAAAATTTTGCCAAAAACAAATCCAAAGTGAAAAAGCAGCAATTGTAGTAAACACATTAACAAATATGCAGATATAGATACACATATGAATAATGCAAGAGATTTACAGAAATGTAGTTTTGGCACTTTTACTTGGATTTTTTAAAGAAAGTGAATACAAATATCTTTGTACACAAATTCTCATTCTGGAGAAACAGGGTGTAGAATTACAAGGTACCAACATCTCCCTTCTTAAAAATAACATTGAAATGGATAACTGTACCTGTTAAATCTCCTGGTTGGCAACTTTTAAAATGTGACTTCCACCTAACTCCACAAATTTGACAAAGTTATTTTTGTTTGTGTAAGTGATACTGGTTATCCACTTCCAGTACATGTACCATTTGGCCAGAGGTCCATAAATAATATTAACATTTTTCAATGTAGAAATCTTAAAGTTCTAAAGGGAAATACTGCTCAGTAGATAAATTCTCCTGGAATTTCTTGTAGCAAAGGTTCCTCAAATTTAAATCGTTTGGAAATGGCCTTTTGCTCCATTTTCTCTTTTTCAGACTGTCTGCATTGTCCTAGAGTATATGAAGTAACTACAATTAACTCCTCAGTTACAATGGATTCCTCGGTTTCTGATTTGTCAGTATCTGAATTAATTTCAGGCACAGAATGACCTTCTTGGAGGGCATTTGCTTCTTCTAGTGCCTTTTCCATTCTGAAAGAAGGCTCTTGAATACTGCTCTGTGTCAACCAGGGGTGCTTTAGACATTCTTCAGCAGTGGCTCGATCCCTGTAAAGATACATGTTTTACAGTTAAGACATGTTAGAACTTCAGTTAAAATTAGAGCATAAGGTACTGTATTTATTGTATTATACTTTGGGAAGTATGACAAGTTGGCAAAAATCTTAACTGCGATTCCTGAATAAAACTATTAGTCTTGGAATTTGGGTGCAATTTCCCACAATGCTGAAAATTTTGTGAAAATGTTGAAATATTTTAAGTAAGTTATGTTTGAAACGCTCTCTTGAGAGACACCAAGAACAGATGGGAAGTATCTGCTAGAGATTAGCTGTCATTTCACTGTCAACTTCTACTAACCATGAATTATGAGTGCTGTTTACTGCCATGACACATTTGCAATAATACAGTTTTGCTAATTAATATTTAAATCCTGTTATACCGAGGTATGGTTCACATTTTCTCAAAATATTTTCATTTTTGCCCCCTTTTCCTTCAACAGTTATATTAAGTCAAGGGTCTCTACTTTTGGGTTCCCATTTTGGTGTTTTAGATGTTGAACTATTTTTGGTTGGAGAAGATTCAATAAAAAACTGACAAGATCAATATTAAACTAATAAAAGTAATACTTACTCAGGTTTCTTAACTAAAAGTGTCCTGATGAAGTCAACAGCTGACTCAGACAAAACATCAAATTCTTCCTCAGAATAACTTAAATTCATCTGTGAGATGTTTAAGAATGTTTCTTGTTTATCATTGCCTAAGAAAGGTGATATTCCTGTAAGCATGACATATGTTAACACTCCAATGCTCCTAAATTAGAAAGAAAATGCAAGAAAAATTTAGTACCATACTCATTTCTTGAAACTAATTTGATCAATTTTTCATTAATAACTCTTACCACATATCTGTTGCCATGCTTATAGGATCGTAACTAAGAATTTCAGGAGCTAGTATCAGAAAGAGAAGAAAACATTTAGTTTTGTGGAAAAAATTCCTAATTTGCTCTTAGAGATAAAAAATTAAGCATTAGAAACTATAAGGCACTATTCAATGTTTGGGCTAAAATGAAAGGTTACCATGAATTAATATGAATTAATATAAAGCCTGACTAGATGTTTGTAATTAACTTGTTTACTTTTCACACTTCTACCCATCATTGTTGAGTCCTAGTATTTTACAAATATTTAAATATTTTAAAAACATCAAATATAAACTGACGATTTCTACGTAATCAAGCATTGTCTCTATCAGATCATGGCTTTTAAAACTTTCTCACTGCCACTGACATTTCTGCTTCTCCATTGCCCCACCCTCACCTGTGGCACTTTCTCCTCTCACCTGGGCCTTTTCAACTACTTGTCCCACCCCTCTGATCTATTCTTTCTGTTGCAGTCAGAGTGAGCTTTTTAAAACATCTACCCATTAACAAAAAGTCAACAAGATTAAAAAAAAAATTGGGCATTCTGAGA
This sequence comes from Mandrillus leucophaeus, assembly GCF_000951045.1. Taxonomy (NCBI): domain Eukaryota; kingdom Metazoa; phylum Chordata; class Mammalia; order Primates; family Cercopithecidae; genus Mandrillus; species Mandrillus leucophaeus. The sequence continues at coordinate 326,241 of NW_012102565.1, read as the reverse complement.
CTACAGGCATGGGACAAAGGCAACTAAGTTGCATCTATAGAATTGAGAAAAATAATACGCTTCGAGGCTGGGTGCCCAGCACTTTGCAAGGCCAAGGCGGGAGGATCGCTTGAACCAGGAGTTCAAGACCAGCCTGGGCAACACAATGAGACTCTGTCTCTATAAAAAATAAACAAAAGCTAGCCGAGTGTCATGGTGCATTGCCTGTAGACCCAGCTACTGGGGAGGCTGAGGTGGGAGGATCACTTGAGCCTGGGAGGTAAAGGCTGCAGTGAGCTGAGACAGTGCCAGTGTACTCCAGCCTGGGTGATAGAGTGAGACCATGTCTCCAAAAAAAAAAAAAAGCTTTGATATAAAGTCAATTGCTGCCACACATAAACACAATAGAAAGACACTGCCAAATATGCAAGGATTTAGGAAAAATATTATAAAACTACTCCTTTAAAAAAATCTCAATCCAGTTAACTAAAGATAATTTTTTTTCAAAAGTATACAAATAAGGAGGCTAAACTATTAATAGGCAGTCAATAAGTACTGAATCCATGGAAAAACAGATTAAAAACTAAAAAACTGTGGTAATTACAAAAAGGAATTAAAAAAAGGAATGAAAATGTTCTGTTTCTATGAAAAAACAAAATACTCAAGGTCATGTATCTACTACTAATTTGTGACAAACCCCCATAGAATAAATGAGTGGGATGAAGAGGTTGGAAAGGAAATGCTAGGTATGCTAATCTCCTAAATTTTGATTTCTGAAATGGTTGAGTGAGAAACAGAGGTTGTAAATGTTAAAGTTTCAAAAGAAATGACTAGGAAATTAAAAATGAAATGCATAGCATCCAAATTACCGGGGAAGAAACGGTAAAACAGAGACCACATAGCAAGACTGTGGGAGGAGGGGTGCAGAAAATACCAATAGCTTACTTTTTTGAGTGCTTATTATGTGCTGAATACTGGTTTAAGGACTTTGTACAGCAAATCCAATGAAATCCTTATAAATTCCCTATGAGGTCGGTACTATTACTAGCCCCTTTTTATGGACAGATGAATCTGAGGTATAAAGAGATTTAAAGGTCAAGGTCACACAGGGCCAGAACTCAACACCAGTTTCTGTGTATATGTAAAATGACTGTGGGAAGCATAAACTCACCTTTTAAAAGGTGAGTCAGGGAAGGAAAAAGGAGAGTCCCTTTGTTTTTCTGTGTAATGTACTTCTGAATCATTTTTAGTTTTCTTCTTTTTGGACTGAGCTTGTATTTCCATTATAATGTTTTGAGATGGGGAAAGGCTCTTGACAGAAAATTTAAAATTTACTAAGGAACAGAAAGCTCTAAAACAAATCACCAGCCTGGGCAACACAGTGAGATCCATCTTTAGCAAAAAGAAAAAAAAACAACAAAAAACTGGCCCGCTGTGTTGGCACGTGCCTGTGGTCCCAGCTACTTGGGAGGCTGAGGCAGGAGGAGTTCAAGTTGGGAGCTGCAGCAAGCTATGATGGTGCCACTGCACTCCAGCCTGGTGACAGAGTGAGACTCTCTCAAACAACAACAACAAAGAAAGCATTAAAACAAAACAAAAACCCACCCCATTCAGGGCAATAATTACTATTTTGATTTTTCAGCTCACAGACCTACATTCTTCAGTCTTGTATATTGGAGCTTAAAATGGTACCCATTAATTTTAGCTAAAACACTTGGGTTGCTGCTTTCCCTAAAGAAACACTATTAAGTCACATCCCAAAAACTTACTTAGTGGTCATGATGCATATTAGTCAGCATACTGAAAATTAAGTATTCTGGCCCACTAAAATACATAAAAAATTTTAAAGGTTGTTTCTGTGCCTGTGGCATCTTTTATTACCTAATTAAGGATCTTTTAAAAAATCTCTAAATTATTTTCTGGACTATCATTGTCATACAGGTTTGTCTTCTTCAACCCTATCGCCCCTCCTCAGTCTTTCTGTGCTCCGGATACCTCTTTTCTTATAACATCCTCAGTCTTTCAAGAACTACTCACTCCTTTTACCCTCCTCTCTGAAAGGAGACCCCTCTCTCTTCATTCCCCCTCTTATAGCCTATTTGCCCACTTCACGCTTCTACTCTCAGGCAGAGAGTCTTCCCTCAGGCCCAGGCCACAGCCTTCTCCATTCCTGCCACAGCCACCCTCCCTTCTCCCAGGTCTGCTGGCAGCCTAGGTGACTTCCACACTGATGTCCATGACTCAGACAGCCTACCTTCACAGCTTCTTGATTTCCTGGTCTAAAAAATTGCCTTTCCAGCCTTACATCCAAGTCCTCATAATTACAAAGAGCTATTTCACCACTGAAATTTTAAATATTAATATTCCTTTTTTTTTTTTTTTTTTTGAGACGGAGTCTCACTCTGTTGCCCAGGCTGGAGTGCAGTGGCGTGATCTTGGCTCACTGCAAGCTCCGCCTCCCAGGTTCATGCCATTCTCCTGCCTTAGCCTCCCGAGTAGCTGGGACTACAGGTATGCACCATCACGCCTGGCTAATTTTTGTATTTTTAGTAGAGATGGGGTTTTGCCATGTTGGCCAGGCTGGTCTCAGATTCCTAGCCTCAACTGATCCGCCCACCTTGGCGTCCCAAAGTGCTGGGATTACAGGTGTAAGCCACTGCACCTGGCCTAAATATTAATATTCTAATCTCTGGTCACAACCTCTCAATTTCACAGCCTTATTCTATAGATACCTTTAAAAAAAATCAAACTATTAATCTTTCAAACTCCAATTTTCCTCAGTCTATCAAAGAAAGTCATAGTTGACTTCTTTGATGACACGCCTAGATCCATGGCATATCATCATTCAGCTGCTTTCTTGCTGCTACCTTCAATGTTTAAGCTCGTTTTTCTTTCTCCCAGAAACACTCAACCATGGATCCAACCAGATGCTCTCTCTGCTCCACACTTCTATGGAACCTCAGACTTGGCAATGCCTTTGTCAATGTTTGTTACCAACCAAAACATCCTTAAAGATCCTCACTTGTTAAATATCCTCCCACCCTCAAATAAGCTAATATCCCACTTTGTTAAGAAAATCCTCTCCTATTCATTTTAGAAGTAATCCCTTCAAATTCTCTTAGCCCTGTAGTGAAGAGACAGTGAAGACATCACCAGTTGAGTATCCTACTCTTGAAAGTTTTCCATTGTAAAATGTAATCCAAAGGAATACATCTCTGATGGTAGAATTTCAACATAGCAGACAGCTGGTTCTACTATGAGTCATGCCCCATGGACAAGTCCCCTAATGAAGGTGATGCCTAACCCCAGAGCAAAACTACTTTTATGAATACTTACCCACATATTCAGGGGTACCCATAATTTCTCGGAGCTCTTCACTGTTCTTCAATATTCTTGAAAGGCCAAAATCAACAATCTTAATGTCCCCCAATGGAGATTCGCTTGTCAACAGAATATTCTGAGGCTAAAAAACAACATACCCCCACAAAAATCAATACAACTATGATTAAGTACACAAAACATGTAGCCCATAAAACATACATTTCACCTGTGAAACTGAGACTGAGGAATTTAACAGTAAACAGTCATTTGTTAAAGAAATATTTTTACAATATACTTCCTACTATGTATAAGGTAGCAGGACTGTACTCTCTTGTATTTTCAGTCTCTTCCCCTACCCTGGCTCTTCCTCAGCATATAAATAGGTTTCTATCCCCACCTCATGGAAGCCATTCCCCATGACCCTGAATCTCCTGCAGGTAGTAGTATCTCCTACTATTCCCTCAAAGCTCAGTTTCTTGAAAGCATGATCAAGCACAATTGGTATCGTTTTCTCAGTCCAACTAAATCTCTTTTGCCCCCTCGACTGAATCTGCCTTCATTAAGGTCACAATAACTTCAATAATCAAAGACCCACCAAATCCCATCTGTGTCTTTCAGGGACTATTCTGCATGCAATGATTTCTGTAGCACTGGGCACTGTTAAGCATCCTTATATTGATGAAATTCCTCCCCGTTTTCTCCACCTTGGATCTCTTCCTTCTTCTACAGAGCCCTCACTATTTTCTCAATGTTTTCCTTCTGTCCTCCTTTTAAATATTTGTGCTGTTTAGGATCTCTCGCTGCATGGCCAACTCTTCTCCCACCACTCTGCGTTCTATTTTGGAGCAATTTCATCTACTTCCAAAGCTTCAGCTGCCACTTACATACTGATGACTTCTACCCTAAGTTCTCTCTGGACTTGTGAGTGGGGACATGTGGGGTGAGGACACGTACAGTAATGGGAAAGAGCTCCCCAGAGCCACAGAATCAGTGGGGTTCATATCCGTGGAGTCATTTTTACCCAAGGGAAAATAACCTAAGATACTTTCACATAAAAAGACAAGTAAATATATTATGGACTAGAATGTAAAATTCATTAAATTTTTAAAACACAAAATTTGAAAGGAAAGTTTGTGTTTGCATTATAAAGAGTCCTCACTTTATGTTTTCTGACATTAAGAATATTTCCAAAGGTAAGCTGAGAAACATTGGTAAATTACAAATACTTCACTATAACACCCAGTGTTTTAAGATTGGGTCCCTGCTTCCTTTTCAAGATTAATTTCCTGTCATGGCTCCAAAGGCAATCTGTGCCCCAAATCAAACAGTCTGTAATCCCTAAATAAGACAGCTACTCCCACATCTCATGCCTTTGCACATGTACCGCCTTTGTTCAGGATGCCCTCTCCCCTTCTCTCCCTGACAGATTTATTCTCATCCCTCATTCCATGCATGATGGGTCTCAGTAAAGCACCAATTCCTCTGTAAAGCCTGCCCTGGCTTCCCCTGCTCCTTCCAGGGAGGGCTTGATGGCTGCCCCGTTCCTGCTGCACAGCATGGTGTATACAGCATGCTTACTCCATTGTTTGGTTAGCTGTTTGTTTCTGTCTCCATCACATTGGTCCCCTAGATGCACAGAATGAATGTTCACATTTCCTTTCCTTCCATTCATATTCTGCCCCTCCATCTGACTTCTGTCCTCTCATTCCACTACAAATCACAAAATCAAGTGATATTTTTCCAACGCTTTCTTCTGAACCACTCCCTTAGCAGTGTTTGACAAACCACTCCTTCCTTGTTTATATATTACTTTTCTCTTGGCTCTCATGACAAAACACTGTCCTGGCTTTCTTCCTATCTCTGGCTGCGTCTTCCATCTCCTCTGAGGGGCCACCTTCTTTTACCTGGTCCACTGGATGCTGGGTTTCTCAAGGCTTGATCTTGAGGCCTTTCCTCTTTTTACTCCAAACTCTCAGCTTGCATGATCTGCACCCAAGGCTTAAATATCACCTACACCTTATGACTCACAATTTTTTTCTTTCTTTCAGACCTCTTCAACCAGCTGCTTACCTATTATCTCCCCTTTGATGTCTCAAAGGTACCTCAAATTCAACATGACCAAAAACAGACTCCTATTTTCCTTCCTAAATCAGATTCTCCCTATGCCAATGACAGGTGTCTCAGTGAATGCTATGATCATCCCTCAGAACAGAAGAGAACACTAACAATCATCTTGGCCATTCCTTTCCTCCCCGCTCTTCCATTTAGCTAACATGTCACCATAGTTGATTTTAAGTACTAAATTCCAAGCATTTCTAGACTTGGCCTTTTTCTCTCCATCCACAGAAAACCAAAGCTACCTTTCTTGCTCTACTGCGATGGCCTCTTCAGTGTTTTGCTAGGATCCGTTTTGCCCACATTGCAGCCAGGAGGTTCTTTTGTATTATATAAATTAGATCTGTTGTCCCCTTTCCTAAACCCTTCCACAGCCTCCCACTGCTCTTAGATAACCTCCAAACTCCTTTGCATGGTGTGCATGTCCTGAGGTCCAGCTTCTGCCGAGCTAGCTCTCCAGACTCATCATATGCCATGATACCCCTGGCTCCATGAAGATGGGTCCCACAGGACACTTTCCAGTCTCTCACACTTGCCATGCTCCCTCTCACAAGAGTGAATTTGTATATGGTATTCTTTCAGTCTAGAACACTTTTTTCCATTCTTTGCCTAGTCTCAACTTGGTGAGAAGGCCTAAGATGGCAGTGAAGCAGATTACAATTTCCATCCATGAGAGGGGCTGCAATATGAAAAAGGAAATTGAGGCATAGATGGTCCCTCTTTTTTTGAGATGGAGTTTCGCTCTTTCACCCAGGCTGGAGTGCAGTGGTGCAATCTCGGCTCACTGCAAGCTCCACCTCCTGGGTTCACACCATTCTTCTGCCTCAGCCTCCCGAGTAGCTGGGATTACAGGCGCCCACCACCATGCCCAGATAATTTTTTGTATTTTTAGTAGAGATTGAGTTTCACCGTGTTAGCCAGGATGGTATCCATCTCCTGACCTTATGATCCACCCGTCTCGGCCTCCCAAAGTGCTGGGACTACAGGCGTGAGCCACCGCGCCCAGCCAGATGGTCCCTCTTTTTAAAAAGGATCTTACCTTCTACCCAACCACCCATCCTACCCTTTTCTATTATGAAAATGCGTGTAAGTTTATCAGGCTGAATTCAAAGAATGGGAAGAATCTACAGCTTCATGAGCACAGAAACCACAGTACTGATTAATCTTTTATCACTGTGATCAGTGCCAGCCACACATTAATATTGTTGGGTGAATGAATGGGAGAAACATAACTAAAAAAATTAAGAGGGTGTCTATTTTGTGTCAGGACTGGTAGTAGTATAAATATAAGGAATAAGAACACCCTACTGTCAGAGTTTATAATCAAGAGAAAATAGACGGACCTGCCAGGCTCAAGTCACTCCTCTGTGAATTGCACCGTGAGAGCAATATATACAAAGTACTCAGGCGATAAATATATCAGAGTGATTAATTCTGCCCTGGAAAATTACAGAGGAGCTATGTGAGCAGACCCTGAAGGGTAAAAAGATTTCCTCATTTATTCAACAAATATTTACTGATTGCCTAATGAGCTAGGCCCTGGGGAAATAACAGAAAACAAGACATGAGTCCTCTCTTTTGGAGCCCTGCATCTTAATGGAGACAAATAAATACACCTTGGGTCGCTTTAAGCACTATGGGGAACTCAAAGCAGGATGATGGGCAAGATGGGTTGCCTGGGGTGTGTGCACGGGCATGCTATCTTTAGGGGAGTCAGAGAAGGCCTTTCTAAGAAGGCAACCTGAAGGAGGAGAGGATGATGTTAAAAAAGAGCCAGTCACAGCTCAGTGTCCTGGAGGGGTTGGGGTAAGCAGGAGGCATTCCAGGCAGAGGGAAGAGCAAGTATAGAGGCCGTACTGCTGTGGAGCATCTGCAGGAAATCCTGTGTGGCTGGAGGACAGCACAAGGCAAAAGGGGTACGAGTGGTAGGAGGCATGAGGTTGGAAAGGAAATGGCTAGGAGATCACAGGGCTTTGTAGGCCATTCTGGAGTAAATGGCAGAAGGCAGGCCACATTTTCTTTGTTAATTAGCTTCTAGCTAATTCTTCAGGAAAAAAACACCTATGTAGCATCATGACTATGAGTCCTCAGACTTTTCAAGGCAATTTTAATTTTAGTACGTTAATAAAATACTATAGTACAACAAAAGGGCTGGGCGCAGTGGCTCATGTCTTTAATTCCAGCAATTTGGGAGGCCGAGGTGAGTGGACTGTTTGAGCTTAGGAGCCTGGGCAACATGATGAAAACCTGTCTCCATCAAAAATACAAAAAATTAGCCAGGCTTGGTGGTGTACATCTGTAGTCCCAGCTACTTGGGAGGCTGAGGTAGGAGGATCACTTGAACCTGGGAGGCAGAGGTTGCAGTGAGCCGAGATAGTGCCACTGCACTCCAATCTGGGTAACAGAGTAAGACCCTGTCAAAATCAAAAAACAAAACAAAACAAAAATTATAGTAATTTTTTGATGACCACAAAATGTCAATTATTCAGGCAAATTCGATAGGAGGGGTTTGGTTCAGTGACACATATTCATAATTGAATGGTTTGCCCTTTCCAGTGCACACAAAATGCCAAGTGAAATACTGCTAGGGAAAATCTTCACCAAATCTTGAGATATTCTTGTGATTAGTAAACATGTACATTATATGAATGTTCTTAAATACCATTTGTTCCCTTAAAATAGTTTAAATGTTTTTCCCTTTTATGTGTGTACACTTTATATTCCCTGAGAAATGCTTTCTTTAGTTACTACGCAAAAACTAATTGGTTCGGTGGTAATGTTGTAAATCCTAAATTAGTGTGATCAAATTATTAAAATCTTATTGTATGAGACGCCTAGGCCCTGTTACATGCATCTGTGATACACCAGTGTGACAGACTTTCTAAAAATGAAGTTAAACAACTGAGAGAGAGGTTGCTAGAAAAAACACATTTCTCATAAAATCAGAGCTATTTCAGGGGATTTCAGTTAATATTTATTATGTGGCCTTTACCAACTGTGCCCTATTTTGACCACAGGGCTCTTTTTAAAAATAGACTTTGCTCCTCTGAATAAAATATATGTACAATTACAGGACTATAATCTCTGTCTCTTCTTCGATGGTGAAATGTATCTACTTCCAATAAGCTGAAATACATGTCCTGAAAACAAAGCTAAGTACCTCAGCATTTACAATTTAGTTAAACTTCCTTTCTAGGGAATCCAGTTCATGATAAAGAAGTTGTGGCACATAAAACCTAGTTCTATTTAAAATGTATGAATCCCAGGTAGTAAGGGAGAGAAAGAAGCAAGGTCAATCAGTAGAGAGGTGATGACAGTGGAATAAGCAGAAAACCTGCAGACGGTCCTTAAATAGTGGTGGCTGTAGGGAAGTCTTTTATTTATCTCGGTATCTTCATCTTTGTACATAATCCATTTAACGTTTACTGAACAATCACCACTGGAGAAGATTTAGTGGCTAAGATCATTGTAAAGTTGAGGTTAACCTGCTCAATAAGGCTTAGGGTATTATGGACAGGGTTTTAAGGAACATTTTATCAGGCAATTAAAGTTCTAGTACATTAACTATTAAAACCCAGGTTAGAGTAGAGAAATAGGTAAATAATCCTGTCTAAATTAATTTGGGGGACTGTTTAGAAATGTTTTTGTTACCCCTACTTTCAAGTAATATACTGATGCTTAAATTTAAATCTCATATGGAAAGTCCCAGCTTCTGGCCACTTTTTTTGAAATTAAGTTTTAGAAATTAAGGTTTTAATTAAAAAAAAGTTTTTGAGACAGGATCTCATTCTGTTCCCCAGCCTGGAATGCAGGGGTGCAATCTCAGCTCACTGCAGCCTCGAACTCCTGAGCTCAGGCAATCCTCCTGCCTCAGCTTCCTCCGTAGCTGGGACTATAGGCGCATGCCACCATGGCTGGCTGAGTTTTTAATTTTTTGTAGAGACGAGGTCTCGCTATGTTGCCTGGGCTGGTCTCAAACTCATAGGCTCAAGTGGTCCTTCTACCTCAGCCTCCCGAAGTGCTGGGATTACAGGTGTGAGCCACCACACCTGGCCTTCTTCTAGTCCACTTTTAACCATGAGCATAACTGGGTGGAAAAATTAAGTGATAGAATCCTAGTATAGTTGTCCCTTGGTATCTGGTGGGGATTGGTCCAGGGACTCCTTGCAGATACAAAAATTTGTGATGCTCCAGTCCCTGAGAGGAAGTGGTGTAGTATTTGCATATAACCTAAGCATATCCTCCTGTAAACTTTAAATCATCTCTAGGTTACTCAGAATAGCTATTATAATGCCACACATCACCTCATTTGTATGGATTCAATGAAATACTTGGTGGGGGGCCAATTCAAGGTTAGCTTTTTGGAACTTTGTGAAATTTTTTTCCCCCTGAATATTTTCAACCTGTGGTTGGTTGAATCCATGGATGCAGAGGGTTGACTGTACTAACACTCCTGAAAGACTGAACCAGTACACCACCATTTGAAGAAAAAAGAGCAATGGATTTTAAGACCAGATTTCTTTGTGCTATTTTTGGTCAGTCCTCCCTCCCTTGGACAGGACTAAAACCAGGTCACTCTATTGAATGACTAATTCACCAAATTATTGAGACTGTTTTGGTACTTTTAGTTGGTTTTGTTCTGACTTTGCCAGAGTTGTTGTTTCTCAGATTTGCAGTTTCTGCAACATTTTATATATTAAATGAATGGGCTTTCTCTTAATCATGGTTGTCTTTTCTATTTTTGTGGATTTATGGACTCATACTTTTACAGACTCCTAAATCTGTATCTGCTATTCCCTCACCCACCCCAAGAACTTTCCCAGCTCAATTTAAGATATTTGGCTGAGAGTCTTCAGTGAATCAGTCTTTTGGCAAATTGATCATTCAGGCTCTGCACCAAAGCCAAACAGTGTATTTCCCATAGTGTCAATTATATCCTTAAAAGAAGCAACTATAATAGTTATTTTAACTTCCAACTAACTTCTGTCACAGGGACAGGAGTTTCCCATCTTAACCAGCATGGAGACTAAATAGCTTAATAATTCAAAATTACCATATATATTGGGATTATCAGTTTTTAGAGAATGAAAACATAATATATTTAGCTTTGAGGCAATATGGGAAAATAATTTCTTAAAAAATAGCCTAGTCTTTCAAGCTCTTCTAGAGACCAAGAGTCAACATTATGAGCACACACTGTCGAAGACAGAGGACAGCAGACTCACTTCGTCCAGACTCACAGAGGCCAACTGGAAAGACCTTTTAGTAGAAATCACTCTCGCCTGCATAGCTGCCATACCAACCCCATCTCTGTCCTCTCCCTCCAGTAGCTGACTCACAGACAGACATGTCTGACTGCACATGGAGGGGCAAAAAGGCAGAAGGAAGGCTGAGAACCCTTTGGACCACTTTGTCTTCTACTTCCTCTGGGTCGAGGAAACATGGAGAGTCCAGTTTTCAACATCAAAGGCCCATCATCATCATCAAGGCCTCTACTGAATCTGGAAAGAATTCTACACCAAGTGTATTAGAGAGAAAGGAATATGATACTGAATGTACTGAGGAGAAAGGGATATAATTTCCTTGTGTAAACACACACTTAAAGTTGGTATTCAAGAACTTAATATTCACCTTTGATACTCTCAAGTGACATCAAAGATCCATGACACATGGTGTTGACAACCTGTCTGACTTGCTACTTAATTAGTTCTTGAATAGTCACAGGTTGAACTGTCATAAGCTGAAAGCTCATTTCCTACAGGTGCAATGCTATTTAAATTGGGGTTCTGTTCCTGGAAGTCCATCATAAGACTAGTAAAACACCATTAAAAAATAAAACAGATACACGATTTTGCAAAGTTAAGAGTATAAAACCAAACATGAAAGAAGTTACAGCATAAACATTTATTTTGGGAATTCCTCTGCATGGCTAATACTGAGGCTTCTTAAAGTATCAGCCCAGTGAAAGTCTGTACTGCAGAGACCATCTCTTCCTTGTAAATGTTCCTGAGGGAAGCAAGGTGGAAATTTCCTGCAGCAAGGATCTTTGAACTTCTTATGCATATGACAGACTGAAGGGGAAAAGCAAAGCCCCCACGCAAGCTGTGAAAGGTTTTAACTAGTTAACCTTGAGCATTAACATCAGGCCACCTCAGCATGTGGGTGTGCACATGTCCACACTCGCTTTCAAAAAACGCCACTGTATACCATGTGGCTACTGGGTCCTGAGTGTCCATTTTAGCCATGGTATTAAAAAATTAATATCTTTGAAAAAAGATAAATGTGTATAAAATGAATTTACATAGGCATCTTTCAAAAGAGAACAAGAAAACTTCCAGATTGTTTTCTTTTTCCTGTATTTTTCTGTAGGAAACCAGTAAATTTTTCTGTAGGAAACTAGTATTTAAAAAGAAACTACCTTTCCACCTAAATTCAAAAGGGACATTATCAAGTTTGCTTTAGAAGTCAACCTCCAGATTACATACACTGTATCCTCTTTTTTTTGTTTTGAGATGGAATTTCGTTCTGTCAGCTGGGCTGGAGTGCAGTGGCGCAATCTCGGCTCACTGCAACCATCATCTCCCGGGTTCAAGCGATTCTCCTGTCTCAGCCTCCCAAGGAGCTGGGATTACAGGTGCCTGCTACCACGCCCAGCTAATTTTTGTATTTTTAGTAGAGATGGGGTTTCACCATGTTGGCCATGAGGCTCTTGAACTCCTAACCTCAAGTGATCTGCCCTCCTTGACCTCCCAAAGTGCTGGGATTACAGGCATAAGCCACCGCGCCCAGTCTGTACACTCCTTCTTGAGAGTGTGCCTTCATGCAATAAAAATTAGGCAGTTATTTATACAGTATTAAATATGTACATATATGAATTTATATTTATATAGTATGACTCTATCTATATCAATAAACAAAGGTATTATGGAATGTGCCATATAGCAGTTTTTATTTTTTTTGAGACGAAGTCTCGCTCTGTTGCCTAGGTTAGAGTGCAATGGCGCAATCTCAGCTCACTGCAACCTCCACCTCCCGGATGCAAGCCATTCTCCCCACTTCAGCCTCTGGAGTAGCTGAGACTATAGGCGTGCGCCAGCATACCTGGCTAACTTTTTGTATTTTTAGTAGAGATGGGATTTCACCATGTTGGCCAGGCTGGTCTTGAATTCCTGACCTCAAGTGATCTGCCCGCTCAGCCTCCCAAAGTGCTGGGATTACAGGCATGAGCCACCACAACTGGCCATATAGCAATTCTTTTTTCTTTTTTTTTTTTTTTTGAGACATCGTCTCGCTCTGTCACCCAGGCTGGAGTGCAGTGGCACGATCGCGACTCACTGCTAGCTCTGCCTCCTGGGTTCACACCATTCTCCTGCCTCAGTCTCCCGAGTCGCTGGGACAACAGGCTCCCGCCACCACGCCCGGCTGATTTTTTTGTATTTTTAGTAGAGACGGGATTTCACCGTGTTAGCCAGGATGGTCTTGATCTCCTGACCTCATGATCCACCTGCCTCAGCCTCCCAAAGTGCTGGGATTACAGGCTGAGCCACCACACCTGGCCCTGGCCATATAGCAATTCTGGCCTGAAGTTTAAGCATCACTTTGCCCTACCTTGAATCTGAAACTTTAGGGTTGTGGCCTAGCAATTTATTTTAACGAGCCCTTCCAGGTGATTCTGATTCACGTCTGGGTCAGAGAACACTGCCATAAAGCATCTACTTTCTGCTAGAGGGGATATTATAGCAGATGTCAAGGTAGATCAGTAGATGATCGTGGTGTGAGATGACCCTGCAGTTCACAATGGGAAAGTTTTTCTGGGGGCGGTCTAGAGGCTTCAGCCTTCTCAGGTTACCATCCTTCCTAACCCTATTTCCTCTCGCCAGTAAGGCCATCTTTGTAAATGGAATAAACACTAGGAACTAGGGTCGCTGCGGCATGTTCTCTCTTTGAGGACTGTTTCATTTTCCCACAGTTTCACCTGGACTTGATATGAAAGTAACCATCAGAAAATCAACAGAAATCTTAAACTTGCTGAAAGCTCATTTCCTATAGGTGCAATGCTATTTAAATTGGGGTTCTGTTCCTGGAAGTCCATCATAAGACTAGTAAAACATCATTAAAAAATAAAACAGATACACGATTTTGCAAAGTTAAGAGTGTAAAACCAAACATGAAAGAAGCTACAGCATAAATATTTATTTTGGGAATTCCTCTGCATGGCTAATACTGCCATGCAGACACCTGCAGGAATATACTAAGAATAATCATAGTGGACCTTTACAGTCTCCTGAGTATCCCATTCTCTGTTCTTTCAGAAACAGAACTGGTTTGAGAATCCATCCCTTCTCCACTCAGTCCGCGTAAAGGTTAGGATGGTAGAAAGGGTTATACCTCCAGAGTTGGAGCTTATGACACTGATGACACTGGCATGGCAAGCCAAAGCCCTACACCCATCAGCACACTTATTAGTTCCAGATTGATCTACGCTGGTGTAATCAGAGTGAATCTCAGAACTTTGGACAGAGCTGTAAGTAGAGACTGACTTTCGTGCTGTCTCCGGGTAGTTGCAAGGCTGAACAGCAGCATCTACTTTATTACCATCTTATTGTCATTCAAAGAAGGCAGAGCTGAATGCTGGAGAAAAACTGAGTACTAGCAACAGTTTTTGAGCCCTGAATATTGTCATAACTGAAGCTAGAATTATCTCTGGACTTGTTTGCCACTAAAATTTCCTTGTTTTGCTTACCCTGGTTTCAGCTGGCATCTTGATCACTTGAAAGGAACATCACTGATATACCGTCCTTTGTTTTTCCTTCCTTCCTCTTCTCTGCCTTTGACAATTTTAAATTAGAAATCTACCTGCTTCTAATCTCTTTAATTTTCTCATTTATTTACTGCTGCCTATTTTCCAAAACACTGTTTCTCGAATATTCCTGGCTCAAAAATCATTTATGTCTTTATGACATATGAAACCCCTAGAATCCAGCCTTTTCCCAGCTTTAATATCTCCTAATTGATTTCTCAATTCCAGTGAAATGATTCCATTTATTTTTTTCCCAAACACATCACAAATATTCCTGACTCTTGTGAGGTAATTTTCTCTTACTCTTCTCAACTTACCTAAATCCTAACTTTTCAAAAGATCTAGCTCAAGTTCTATCTTGTCATATTCTGAGTTCCTTTCTTTGGCATTGTATTATTATGTATCTTTTCATGTACACACATGTGCCTTATCTCCCTGATAAAATTAACTGGCTAGAGGATAGGAGTAAAGACTCAATTCTAATATCCTTGTTAGCTAATAATACACAAACATGAAATATGTTTGAATAAATCACTGTTAAATATTTTATATCTTGAATGTCATTCTTTAGCAATCTCAAAATTGTAAAGTAATTTGAACCTTACCTTCAAATCAAGATGAACTACATCATGAGTGTGTAAAAAGTGAACACCTTCTAGAATCTGTCGCATAAGTCTTTGAACATCTTTTTCTTTAAAGGCTTCCTCTCTGTCTGCAACACACTGGTCAAAGATTTCACCCCCAGCAGCACTAGAGAAGGGCAAAATTAAAGTAATATATGACTCATAAGAAATGGCAAACACTTACACCAAAACTACAAAGTAAATTAATTACAGTCTGGCAGTAACGGTATACCTTTTCAAAAAAATGTATTTTTATTTTGAAAAATAGAGATGGGACCTCACTATGGTGCCTACTATGTCTCAAACTCCTGTGCTCAAGCGATCCTCCCACTTTGGCCTCCGAAGGTGTTGGAATTACAGGTATAAGCCATCGTACCCAGCCTGTATAACTGTTAGTATGGATTTGACAACCTGAATCAAAACACAGTATAGGCTGAGCCAACTCAGTCCCAGGCAGCTCGAGATGCACCACATGTAATGTACAGTTTACTAAGCGCTCTGCACATATAGGCCACAATTTGCTGATAAAAGAACTTTGTTCCTCAATTGAAATAAAGAACTGCATTTTGGCTGAAACAGTTTCTTAATCGCAGTTTATTGTCATCTGAGTCCCTCAGCCCATTACTATCAATTTACATAAATACAAGGATTTCTTTACCTAAATTTTAAGAGCGATTAGTCTCTTTACACATAAAGTTACCCATTCTTGCTTTTTATTCTTTTTCTTTTTTTTTTTTTTTTGAGACGGAGTCTTGCTCTGTCACCAGGCTGGAGTGCAGTGGCGTGATCTCAGCTCACTGCAACCTCCGCCTCCCGGGTTCAAGCGATTCTCCTGCCTCAGCCTCCTGAGTAGCTGGGACTACAGGCATGCACCACCACGCCTGGCTAATTTTTTTGTATTTTAGTAGAGACGGAGTTTCACCAGGTGGGCCAGGATGGTCTCGATCTCCTTGACCTTGTGAGCCACCCGCCTTGGGCTCTCAAAGTGCTGGGATTACAGGCATGAGCCACCACGCCCGGCCCCATTCTTGCTTTAACAAATGATTCCCTCTTGGTTTTCTCAACAATTTAAGTAGTTTACATAAGCACAAAATATACTGCTAACTACAGTTTTGTGAAAATGTTCAAGTATGTATTTCAAATATAGACTATTGTAAGAAAATTGAGGCCAGGCACAGTGGCTCATGCCTGTAATCCCAGCACCTTGGGAGGCTGAGGCAGGCGGATCACCTGAGATCAGGAATTCGAGACCAGCCTGACCAACATGGAGAAGCCCCATCTCTACTAAAAATACAAAATTAGCCAGGCATGGTAGCACATGCCTGTAATCCCAGCTCCTCAGAAGGCTGAAGCAGGAGAATCACTTGAACCTGGGAGGCAGAGGTTGCGATAAACCGAGATCACACCATTGCACTCCAGCCTGGGCAACAAGAACAAAATTCCATCTCAAAAAAAAAAAAAAAAAAAAAAGAGACTATATTCCTCTTGGTACAACATATAATCATATAACCCTGTTTAACTGTGGATTTTACCCATTAACTAAACTAAATACCATATTAACTAATATCACTAAATGGGATCTCACTAAAGAACAATCTGAGATGTTAAAAGCATCTCTCAAGTATAGTAAATATTATATTAACTATTTTACACAAAGTACTTTCCTTCACATGGAAGCTACAGAAGCCCTATAATAGCTTTGCTTTTTCTATCTTTAACTACAGCAACATTACTTTTTAACCAAAAAATTTCACTGGGAAATTAATTAAAAAACTGTTAACAAAGTTTTGCACAAAAACTACTTTTACAAAAAAACATTTAGAACTTTAAAATTTCAACTTTCTAGTGGTCCTTGGAAAGTTATGAGATGATTCTTTTGACCAACATTATTCAGAGCCATATAACTGATGTTTAGAAGCTAACAGTAACTGAGTTTCCCTAGCTGCCTGTACCTTGGCTGTATCATAGCTTCCCGCCTCAGACCAAATACTGTTTTTTCTATCTAAACTAGCATTTCCATTTCTGTCCTGCTCTGAGGCCCAGTTTGGATATTTACTTTCTCATTATTCAAATTCAACAAACCATCAAATACGTTAGGCCCTATATTCCGTCCTAGAGATAGAAAGATAATTACAAATAAGTATGTCTGGTCCTTCAAGCTCTAGTGGGGAAGAGAAAAATGAAAGATATTTAAATAACAAATACATATGCATTTATATGTGAAATTATATATTAAATGACTTGATAACTAAGCAATTGAGCAATTAATTGGAAAGGAAATAGAAAAAAAATCTTGGAAAGATGACATTTATTCTGAACTTGAAAGATTACTAGGAGTCCACTAGATGAAATGCTAACAGCACATCCCAGATAGAGGGAGCACATGTGTGAAGGCACATTGTGTAAAAAATACATGGTACACTCATTAAACGGCAAGTTTCTACTCCCCCATCCAACCAAATGGTATGGCATTTGCCCTCTGGCTATAAACAACTAGAAAATTAAGGCATATGAATCAACTATTTCAGGCACCAGAACAACAGGTATAGGACCATGAGCTGTGAGAAGAGGTTAAGCCCTCTAATCTTCCTACTTGGTAACAATATATGGATAGTGGTACAGGGTAGGGGAGGAACCCAAGCAGAAGCAGAATGCAGCAGCCTTGCTAAGCTGAGAAGACAGACTCGGAGTTTGGCAAGGCTAAGACAGCTGGAATTGGCAGGTGAGTACCAGAGAGGAGGGAGCTACAGAGAGAGATCTGCTCAACAGTATTTTTAAGTCTTAGACAAAATAACTCTGGAAAATCATAAGGCTGAGAAATTCCCAGTGTTCACAGAGAATAAGGTAAGACATTTTAATTTTGTCAAGTTGGAGTAGAAAAGTCACTCTAAACACTGGGGCAATGAACCGACTCCTTTGGGAGGCTATCCTTTGTATTAAGGCTAACCTAGTTCTAGGTCTGTCCTAACCAAGCTGATCCACAAGTAATTTAAATGACTGCCAAAACAAACGTCACCATTCTTTAATGGGATAAAATCTACTTAACCCTGCAACATTCCAAATGTATGTCATTTTACCAAAAATTTCTAGATATCTGAAAATGCCACAAATTACAATTCACAACCAATAGGAAAAATAATAAAAGCAGATCCAGAAATGACAGAGATGATGGAACTGGCAGATAAGGACCTTAAAATCGGCATTATAAAGATGTGCAAAGATTTAAAGTAAAATATGAACATAATCATGTAAGAGATGGAGGTTATGAAAAGAACCAAAAAGAACTTTCACAGGTGAAAAATACAGTATCTGAAACGAAAAACCCATTGGATAGTCTTTATAGCAGATCAGACACTGCAGAAGAATCAGTGAATTTTAAGACACAGGAAAATAAGCTGTCTGTGTGAAGCACAAAGAGAGAGAGAGGGAAAAGACTGAACAAAACAAACAGGATCCCAGGGACCTATGGGACAGCATCAAGCCGTTTAATACACTGTAGGAATAAGAGAAGAGAGGTAGGGGTAGGAAAATATTAGAAAACGTAATAGCTGAAAAATTTCCAAATCTGATAAAAACTAACTCTAAACAAAAAAATGAACTTCAAGTAAGATAAATACAAATAAAACCAAGGCACCATACTCAAATTGCTAAAAACAAGTGAGAAAGAGGAAAATCTTTAAAAAGGCACATTTATGGCCGGGTGCGGTGGCTCACGCCTGTAATCCCAGCACTTTGGGAGGCCGAGGCGGGTGGATCACGAGGTTAGGAGACCAAGACCATCCTGGCTAACAAGGTGAAACCCTGTCTCTACTAAAAATACAAAAAATTAGCTGGGCATGGTGGTGGGCGCCTGTAGTCCCAGCTACTGGGGAGACTGAGGCAGGAGAATTGTGTGAACCCAGGAGGTGGAGCTTGCAGTGAGTTGAGATTGTGCCACTGCACTCTAGCCTGGGCAACAGAGCCAGACTCTGTCTCAAAAAAAAAAAAAAAAAAGGCACATTCATAGGTGAATCAAGGTAAGAATGATCACAGACTTCTTGTCGTGAATAATGCAGGGAAGATGACAATGCAATGACAAAAAAAGAAGTGTGCCGAGAATGTAGGGTAAAGTAGAAAAGGACTAAAAGGAGATGAGGTAGAACAGAAGTCAGGAAGACGAGCACAGGATGAGGGCAAAACAACTAAAAAAATTCAGAGTAAGGCAATGATGGGCTAATATATACTGAAATGCCTCCTCCTCCAGGAAGCACTCCCTACCTCCCAGGCAGAGTAAAGGAGCACAGTATATGGATAAAAGCAGAAGCTTTGGAATCTCATGCTCCTGGACTAAATTCTGGCTCTGCTATTTGTAATATAGCACAAACTAAGGTTGATTTTTTTTTTCTGAGTGTTTTCTTATATATAAAATTGTGTTCTAAAATTTATGAACAGTGTAAATAAAGCATATAAATAATATATATGAAGCTGGAAGACAGCATAGCACGTGGCACATAGTAAATGCTTAATACATTTTGACTATTATACTCTAGTTCACACAACAACTAGTAAGAACTCCTGGTAAATCATCAACATTGCTGCAATCATTTATAGGCTGAATATCCCTTCTCTTAAATGCTTGGGACCAGAAACATTCGGGATTTACATTTTGAAATACTAGCATATACATAATGAGCTATATTGGGGGAGGGGACCCAAGTCTAAACACACAATACATTTATATTTCATATGCAACTTACATAGCCTGAAGGTAATTTTATACAATATTTTAAATAATTTTGTGCATGAAACAAAGTTTGTGTACACCGAACCATCAGAAAGTGAAGGTGCCACTCTCAGCCACCATGTGGAATCACAGCAAGTTTACACTTATGCACACCTGCTGCATTAGCACAGCCCCTAGCATAGTTATTCTATCCTTAGCATCCTTAATTCCTATAAAGGTGATCTCATCAGCTGTGGTCAGCATCTTTCTGGGATAATATATGAGGTCAGATGTGGAATTTTCTACTGTGGCATCATATTAGTGCTCAAAAGTTTCAAACTTTGGGACATTTCATTTCCAGGTTAAGAATGCTCAACCTCCATATCTATTTCCTTTGCTAGACTTTTAGCACCTGGAGATAAGGGGCTATGTTTTTTCACTTTTTATATTATCAGTACCTATTAGTATCTAGTGCACATGGCAGGTGCTTCAAGAATGATTAACTGATGCAGTGATCATAACCTGCCTGTTTCCATAACAACAATATATTGATGTGGCTGGGAATTTTGGTATCTCAGTATCCAGAGCATATCTCTAAGACTTCCTCTTCAAACTAAAAGTAGAACATGAAATTTTTTGACCAAATCATACTGATTTTTGTTCTTAAAAAATCTGATCATCAAAGAAACAGAAGCCACCAAAAGTTTCTAAGCAAGGGAATAATATCACCAAATCTGTTTTTATTACCTATCTAACAGTAGCAGGAGGGATTTCCCAGGATTGAAACCAGGGTGACCAGCTGAAAAGCTACTGGAGAGGTTTAAGTAGAAGACTTGGTAATTCATTATACTGTACATGAGTGTTAAAGAGAATAAAGGAATTAAGGATAACTTCAAGGTTTCTAGCTTGAGCAATGAAACAGATGGGGATACTAAACAAAAGAAAAACAGGCCTTAATAGGGTAATGCAGGAGTACTGATATTGACTGCTACTGACTGCACTGATACTGATATATTGACTAATAATGATCTGCAGTTGGACACATGTATACGCAACAGGCAGCTGGAGCTTAAGAAAGGGGCTGAGGAGACAGGGCGAGAGAGCGACACTCCAAGATGGCCGAATAGGAACAGCTCCAGTCTACAGCTCCCAGTGTGAGCAACGCAGAAGACAGGTGATTTCTGCATTTCTAACTGAGGTACTGGGTTCATCTCACTGGGGCTTGTCAACAGTGGGTGCAGGACAGTGGGTGCAGCCTACCGAGCGTGAGCCAAAGCAGTGCGAGGCATCGCTTCACCCAGGAAGCGCGAGGGGTCCGGGAATTCCCTTTCCTAGCCAAGGGAAGCTGTGACAGCACCTGGAAAATCAGGTCACTCCTACCCTAATACTGCATTTTTCCAACGGTCTTAGCAAGCAGCACACCAGCAGATTATATCCTGTGCCGGGATTGGAAGGTCCCACGCTCATGGAGCCTCGCTCATTGCTAGCACAGCAGTCTAAAATCAAACTGCAAGATGGCAGCGAGGCTGGGGGAGGGGTGACTGCCATTGCTAAGGCTTGAGTAGGTAAACAAAGCTGCCAGGAAGCTCAAACTGGGTGGAGCCCACCGCAGCTCAAGGAGGTATGCCTGCCTCTGTAGAGTCCACCTCTGGGGGCAGGGCATAGTCGAACAAAAGGCAGCAGAAACCTCTGCACACTTAAATGTCTCTGTCTGACAGCTCTGAAGAAAGCAGTGGCTCTCCCAGCATGGAGTTTGAGATCTGAGAACGGACAGACTGCCTCCTCAAGTGGGTCCCTGATCCCTGAGTAGCCTAACTGGGAGGCACGCCCCCAAGAAGGGGCAGACTGACACCTCACACAGCAAGATACCCCTCTGAGACGAAGCTTCCAGAGGAATGATCAGGCAGCAACATTTGCTGTTCAGCAATATTCGCTGTTCTGCAGCCTCCGCTGCTGATACCCAGGCAAACAGGGTCTGGAGTGGACCTCCAGCAAACTCTAACAGACCTGCAGCTGAGAGTCCTGACTGTTAGAAGGAAAACTAACAAACAGAAAGGACATCCACACCAAAACCCCATCTGTACGTCACCATCATCAAAGACCAAAGGTAGATAAAATCACAAAGATGGGGGGAAAACAGAGCAGAAAAGCTGAAAATTCTAATAATCAGAGTGCCTCTCCCCCTCCAAAGGAACACAGCTCCTCACCAGCAACGGGACAAAGCTGGACGGAGAATGACTTTGACGAGTTGAGAGAAGAAGGCTTCAGACGATCAAACTTCTCCAAGCTAAAGGAGAAAGTTCGAACCCATTGCGAAGAAACTAAAAACCTTGAAAAAAGATTAGACGAATGGCTAACTAGAATAACCAGTGTAGAGAAGTCCTTAAATGACCTGATGGAGCTGAAAACCATGGCATGAGAACTACGTGACGAATGCACAAGCTTCAGTAGCCGATTCGATCAACTGGAAGAAAGGGTATCAGTGATTGAAGATCAAATGAATGAAATGAAGTGAGAAGAGAAGTTTAGAGAAAAAAGAGTAAAAAGAAATGAACAAAGCCTCCAAGAAATATGGCACTATGTGAAAAGATCAAATCTATGTCTGATTGGTGTACCTGAAAGTGATGGGGAGAATGGAACCAAGTTGGAAAACACTCTGCAGGATATTATCCAGGAGAACTTCCCCAACTTAGCAAGGCAGGCCAACATTCAAATTCAGGAAATACAGAGAATGCCACAAAGATACAAAGATACTCCTTGAGAAGAGCAACTCCAAGACACATAATTGTCAGATTCACCAAAGTTGAAATGAAGGAAAAAAAAAATGTTAATGGCAGTCAGAGAGAAAGGTTGGGTTACCCACAAAGGGAAGCCCATCAGACTAACAGTGGATTTCTCAGCAGAAACTCTACAAGCCAGAAGAGAGTGGGGGCCAATATTCAACATTCTTAAAGAAAAGAATTTTCAACCCAGAATTTCATATCCAGCCAAACTAAGCTTCATAAGTGAAGGAGAAGAAAGGGGCTGAGGTTGAAAACAAAGATTTGGAAATATCCAGCATGTAAATGATAGCTGAAGTCACAAAAATAGATTTTATCATCCAGGGTAAATGTATAAAACATAAATATATGACATCAGTAACGCTGATGGAACTGTGGGGAACACTTACATTTATATAGTAGAAAAGGATAAAAGGTTCTGAGAGGAGGAGGAGATTTTTAAAAAATAGGGCTGTGAAAGCCAAGGAAGAACATGATTTCAAGAAAGAAAGGATAATATCAAGTGTTTAAAGAGAGCAAGAACTGGAATGAATACTAAAACGAGGAGACTAATTTTGGCACACAGGACTGGTGACCTCATCAAAGTATCAGAAGAGCAGATGGCATTAGATTAAAAAGTGAATGGAGTATTGGCCCATGAACAGATGAGTGGATCAATGAAGTAGAACAAAACTGTAAGGTGAGGAATGCCGTAAATTCAGCCTATTCTTTTAAGAAGTATAGCAGTAAGGAAAAGAGAAAGGCAAGACGTAAGAGTCAAAGCTGAGGAAGGAATTTTAGCATAGAGGAGACTGAAATATTAGAGGACAAAGGGAAAAGAACCACCATGGGAGGAGGGTCTGAAACTCTAGAAGAGGTTACATAATTTACGAAAAAACGAAACACAGGTCCTAGAAAAGGAAGGATAAGAATTAAAGAACTTAAATAAAGGTTTCAGTCTTGGAAATGATTAGCTGAATCTCTTCCATCAAACAGCAGGGACGGGCATGAGAGCAACAAAGACAGATATTAGAGGAAGGGGAGGGATGCTTGGGGAGTGTGTCTGATGGCCTTGATTTCTCCATATGGGGGAGAAAAGGCTAAGTATCTCATGAGAGGTGGGAAGTAGGTGACACAGTAAGTGTGGTAAAGATATTGATTAGCTCAGGGGGTGGGGGTGTTAAAAGGACGTAAGAGATTAGGTACAGACTTGCTAAGCTATACCATGAGCCTAGCTGAAGATGGAACTCTTACACTTGTACTAAGTAGATGAAAAACGATCCAAGTCCTTCCAAGAATGTGTGGCAGCACAGGAGGAGGGACACACAGCATGCATTCTGGGTTTAAAATGGGCAAATGAGTTGCAGAGGATGACCAAGAGGAAGAGGGAAATAATGTGAGGTGCTGGTAAGAGAGAAGTTAAATTAACTACCAAAGAGGAGAAGGGAAGAAAAGGGAAGAAAAAAGTCAGGAGCCGGGTGAAGACTGGAAGAACTGAAAAGGGTCCCAGGATGAAAGGCTGAAGAGCAGGTTTTGCAAGAAGGAGGAGATTTTGGAGACAGAATATTTCAGGTGGTCTTTTCTGGATCGATTTCCAATTCTACCTTAATCCCCTCTGTAATAAACAGAAAAAAACAAATCCTTGGTAAGCAGCGGGCTTCCATATGAGATTCCTAAACTTATTTTTTTAAAAAAACTTTTAACCATTCTGCCATTTTTGGGTATTTCTACTATCATAAATTAGAAATGCATTGTGACAAACACTTTTGTGCTTCTCATGTTCGTATTATTTCTCTAGAAGGGATTCCTACAAGTGAAATTATTGAATTAAAATATATGAACACCATACTTTTGAATTACACTATCAAGAGTAACACGCTTAATATTTTAGCCATCCAGACCTCACCCTCTATAAACTTTTAAATAAAAACAACATAATGCCATACACATTATTTTGTAACATGCTCTTTTTTAAACTTAATATTTTAAATCTTTGAAATATATTTACCTTAGCTTCTTAATGACTGCCCAGTAATCCATTTTGTGACATCACTTATTTAACCAACCTTTTTTCTAACAAACATTTAGACTATTTCTACCTTTTTGCTACATAGAGAATGCCATAAGGAACATTTTGGTAACATATCTTTGCAAAACTGCCTAATATTTCCTTGTGAAAAAATTAATAAAACTAAAATTAGGCCATGTATGGTGGCTCATGCTTATAATACCAGCATTTTGGGAGGCTGAGGCAGGAGGATTGCTTGAGGCCAGGAGTTTGAGATAAGCCTGGTCAGCATAGTGAGACCCCATTATGTACTATTAAAAAAAACTTTAAGTAAAATTGCTGGGTTAAAACATATTTTTTAAGGCTTTTGATACATACTTCAGACTGTACCCCAGAAAAGTTATACTAAAATGACTCAATTAATGAATATCACTTTTGTTTATAATCATTGCCAGTCTGATAGGTGGAAATTCACAACCTATTTTAAAATTTACATTATAAAAATAAAAATATTTTCATGTGTATATAGGTAATTTACATTTGCGTGTGTGAAAATTTCATATCATTTGTTCATTTTTTTAAAACCAGAGCTGATCATAATCCTGAAAGACACAATCTCAGATGCCATGATCCAGAATGTCAAAATCCCAAAAGATCAAAATCCTGAAAGATAAAAAAGTCCTTAAAGTCTAAAATCCCCAAATCACAATCTTGAACAATTAAAATTTCGACTGTTGAAATAGTGAAAACTGAATTCTAGGGAGGGAGGGGATTTAGGGAAGGGACTTCCACTGTATTTTTGGTTGTATGAGGCTAGGTGCATCACGGTAGGTGCATCCTGTTAGGTGGAACTATTACCTTGTTGCTGTCTTTATTTGGAAATTAAGTACAGTTTAAAGGAGATGCATTATGGATGCCAAACTGATAAGGGGTGGATTTATGGTCTTAATTTCAGTTGTTGACTTGATTGGATTAAGGAATACCTAGAAATCCGGGATATTATTTCAGGTGTGTCTGTGAGGGTGTTTCCAGAGATTAGCGTGTGAGTCCGAGTGGACTAGGTAGGAAAGATATGTCTTCAATGTTGGCAGGCACCATCTAATTAGAGAGAAGAAATATAGAAAACAAGCTGGTCTCTCTCTGAGAGCTGGGACCAATTTTTCTCTTGCTGCCGTGGACATCAGAACTCCAGCCTTCAAATGTCAGGATTTACACCTGACCACCCCTGCTCCCTACACTCCCACTCCCTGGCGTTCTGAGGCTTTTGGCCTGGATTGAAAGGCAATGATTGGTTTCCCTGGTTCTGAGGCCTTTGCAATTGGACTAAGCCATGTTACCAGCATCCCAAGGTGTCCAGCTTGCAGGCCTGTTGTGAAACTTCTCAGTCACCATAAGCACATGAGCCAGTTTCCTAATAAGTTCCTTCTCGTATTTATTCACATATCCTATTGGTTCTGTCTCTCTGGAGAAGATTAACTATTAAATAATAGAGATTTGGTCCTGGGGAAGTCCAATATTATTCCTTCTCACTGTATTCCTTACAATACAATGGAAGAGATCTGTGAAATTGTTCCTTCAAAAAAGGGTGTGATTAAGTTAAGCATACAATGATACCTAATGGTTTAAAAGCTAATTATTATCGGTGCTTTGAAAGCAGAAAATAATTGAATTGCAATGGCTGAGCAATAACCAGGTTTTCCGGTGGACAACACATACTTACAAAATTTGTAGATCACAACCACTGTCCAAATACAAGTGCAGCAGGTGTTTCAAAGATTATAGAAATGAAAACGCAGGTAAAAAAGAACTCTCCCCTGCCAAATTATTCAATCATGTACAACATCTGCCCCTTCACATATAGCACCAATTCACTATGCTATGCATTTCATCTTCGCATAATTTTCAATACTGGAGGTATGAACTGTATGAAATTTTGAGGAGAGTTAATTCATTTTATGAATATTTTGCAAATTTGACTCCATCAAAATATATTATCACAATGTTGATTTTGTGTATGTAAAAGCACTGAGGCCAGGCCTGGTGGCTGATGCCTGTAATCCCAGCATTGGGAGGCCAAGGCAGGTGGATCACCTGAGGTCAGGAGTTTGAGACCAGCCTGGCCAACATGGTGACACCCTGTCTCTACTAAAATTACCAAAAAACTAGCCAGGCACGGTAGTGTGCACCTGTAATCCCAGTTACTCAGGAGGCTGACACAGGAGAATTGCTTGAACTGGGAGGTGGAGGTTGCAGTGAGCCAAGATCATGCCACTGCACTCCAGCCTGGGTGACAGAGGGAGACTCTGTCTCAACAACAACAAAAAAAAACAAAAAAGAACAACAAAAACATTGAAACTTTATTAATAAATGAAGATATGTCCTTTTTGTACATCTGCATTTGTGAAAAAAATTTCTTGAGATCTTGGCTCTTTGGGCAACTGCATATATGGTGATGACACATTGAGATTTTCAATCAATTTTGTCAAAAGACTTAGGTTGCTTGTCATGGTATTTCAGATGACCACAATTATCAATTTAAGTGTACAGAATTATCAACTATGGAGATATACGTTTATATATTTCACTTTTAGAATTTTTTTTTTTTTTTTTTTGAGATGGAGTCTCACTCTGTCACCCAGGCTGGAGTGCAGTGGCACGATCTCTGCTCACTGCAAGCTTCACCTCCCAGGTTCACGCCATTCTCCTGCCTCAGCCTCCCGAGTAGCTGGGACTATAGGCGCCCTCCACCACATCCAGCTAATTTTTTGAATATTTAGTAGAGACAGCGTTTCACCGTATTAGCCAGGAAAGTCTCGATCTCCTGACCTCGTGATCCACCTGCCTTGGCCTCCCAAAGTGCTGGGGCGTGAGCCACTGCGCCCAGCTGAACTACTTCCTTTATAAATATGGTTTATCTGGCTCATAACTGTTACATTTGTGTGACTGTTAGTATATCTGAGTGTTATGTCTGTAAAAACGTATGTTATTACTGCCTGTTTTAGCATGTAAATAAAGTGGCCATGAAATGTCATGTATTAACATTTTATTTTTAATTAACATAATTGGACAATTTATGGTATACATAGTTATTTTTATGTTTCCTAAATCAATCCCCTTTTAAAATGTAAATAAAATTTTTTTTGTTTTTTGAGACAGGGTCTCACTCTGTTACTCAGGCTGGAGTGCAGTGGCACCATCTTAACTCACTATAGCGTTGACCTCTTGGGCTCAGGTGATCCTACCACCTCCGCCTCCCAAGTAGCTGGGATTACAGGAGTGCACCACCACACCCAGTTAATTTTTGTATTTTTTATAGAGACAGGGTTTCGCTATGTTGCCCAGGGTGGTCTCCAACTCCTGGGCTCAAGAAATCCTCCCACTTCGGCTGCCCAAAGTGCTGAGATTTGACTGGGCTCACGACTATAATCCCAGCACTTTGGGAGGCTGAGACGGGTGGATCATCTGAGGTCAGGAGTTTGAGACCAGCCTGATCAACACGGTGAAACCCCATCTCTAACAAAAAATACAAAAGATTAGCCAGGCGTGGAGATGGACGCCTGTAATCCCTGCTACCTGTGGGGGCTGAGGCATGAGAATCGCTTCAACCCATGAGGCGGAGGTTGCAGCACCTGACCAAATAAATGTCTTTTAGAGAATTTTTTAGGATTATTTTTTCCATAATTATATTTTCAGGATTTTGATCTTTTGGGATTGTGATTTTTGAGATTTTAGACCTTAGGGTTTTTGATTTTTTGGAATTTCAACATTTAGGATTGCATCTTTTGGGATTATGGGCCAAGCCCTTTTCAAACTGGGAGGTTCATGTGTTTGTGGGTATTTGTAAGACCTGGTTATATATTCAAGCAACTTTAACTGCTTTTGCTAGATGAATATTAGAGGTATTTTTCCGAGTTTGTCTTCTCATTTTGTTCGGATTTACTGATGTATTAAGTCTTTTTTGTTTTCTTTTTTAAATTAATTATTTTTTAAAAGAGACAGGGTCTTGTTATGTTGCTCAGGCTGGTCTCAAACTCCTGGGCTCAAGTAATCCTTCCTGCCTTGGCCTCCCAAAGTGCTGGGATTATAGGCATGAGTATTAAGTCCTTTTATTTTATGAGATGGAGTCTCACGCTTTGTCACCCAGGTTGGAGTGCAGTGGCGCACTCTCAGCTCACTGCAACCTCCATCTCTCTGGTCCAAGCAATTCCCCTGCCTCAGCCTCCTGAGTAGCTGGGATTACAGGCACATGCCACCACGCCAGGCTAATTTTTTCGTATTTGTAGTAGAGACTGGGTTTCACCATGTTGGCCAGACTGGTCTTGAACTCTTGACCTCAGGTGATCCTCCTGCCTCGGCCTCCCAAAGTGCTGGGATTACAGGCATGAGCCACCGTGCCTGGCCTGAAACCACGATTTCTTAAGGAGAAAGAACAGTCCTTCGTTTTTCAAAGCTGTTTTCTGTGCTGTATCTACCTACTTAAATTGAAAACATAGTAAGAATCAAGACTACTGTTTCTAAAAGAAAGGAGATTAACTCAGACTATAAGAACATGTAAGGATTATAAAATGCCTTTTATTTTAATATTAGTTTGGTATTACTTCGTTAAGAGTGCCTCTAATAAAATCGTAAGATCACCTTTTATCCTATTATGAGAAGAATTTCATTAAAGTATGAAAATAAAAAAGCTAATATACATGCATCCTTGCAAATTTGGAACATGTTAAATAAATAAGAGGAACACTTGAAAATGATCTAGAAAATTCTGAGATTTCCAGAGAACCAGGCCTGGCAACATTATCACAGATGAGTGGTATCCCATAAAGGAAGTGTAGACTACCAAACTTAATCTAAGAAAGACAATACTTACTATTCCAGGCCGGGCGCGGTGGCTCAAGCCTGTAATCCCAGCACTTTGGGAGGCCGAGACGGGCGGATCACGAGGTCAGGAGATCAAGACCATCCTGGCTAACACGGAGAAACCCCGTCTCTACTAAAAAAATACAAAAAAAACTAGCCGGGCGAGGTGGCAGGTGCCTGTAGTCCCAGCTACTCGGGAGGCTGAGGCAGGAGAATGGCGTAAACTCGGGCGGCGGAGCTTGCAGTGTGCAGTGAGCTGAGATCAGGCCACTGCACTCCAGCTTGGGCGACAGAGCGAGACTCCGTCTCAGAAAAAAAAAAAAAAAAAAAAAAAAAAAGAAAGACAATACTTACTATTCCAGAACTAAGATCATTTCTGATGCAGTCTCATAAACTTCATGTAAATTAATGACCCAAGGATTGTCCTGTGCTAGTTCAAGTACAGCAATTTCATGAATTATTTCCATCCGACAATCTTGGCCTTTTCTTCTTTTTCTCATGAACTTTGCAGCAAATTCTATCCCAGAATCTTTCTTTATACATTTCCTCACCACTGCAAATTTCCCCCTAGAATTAAACAAAAACATTCACTGTTAAAGTTGACAACTTTCCACAGATGGCAGATTTCAACGAAATTTCCAAATAACCATTGGTAGATATTCAAATTTAGCCCATATACAATCACAAAAGTAGAAATATCACTTAGAGATTTATATAGGCTACATCTATAGATTTATGGATTTATCAAATAAAACAAAATGTATAAATCTGCACAATTCATTTTCTAAATAAAGAATAACAAATATTAAAGTCCATATTTTTTGCAGAGTTACACATAACTTAATTTTTTGCACATTTGTACACAAAATGATTTAAGTCTTTAAAAAAGCCATTTGAGGCCAGGCATGGTGGGTCACCTTTGTAATCTCAGCATTTTGGGAGGCTGAAGCAGGTGGCTCACGTGAGGTCTGGAGTTCTGGACCAACCTGGCCAACATGGCGAAACCCCGTCTCTACTAATAATACAAAAATTAGCACATGATGAAACTCTGCCTCTACTAAAAATACAAAAATTAGCCAGGCATGGTAGTGCTACGCCTGTAATCCAGCTACTTAGGAGGCTGAGGCATGGGAATTGCTTGAACCTGGGAAGTAGAGGTTGCAGCGAGACAAGATCATGTCCAGCCTGGGTGACAGAGTAAGACTCTGTCTCTGGGGGCGGGGGGTGGGGGGAAGCCATTTGATTTTTTTAAGAGAAACTGGTCACCAGAATCCCTAATGCGATGAATTTCACTGCATTAACTGACTCTAAAGAGCACTATCACTTTCTAAAGGTAAGGATCTCACTCATATATCATTTCAACTAGAACATCAGCTAGAAATGTTGTATTTTCTCACAAAGACAGATTTAACAAAGTGTTATCTTGATGCATTACTATTTGTCATTACACTAATAAGCAGGTAAACCAGGGACTCAGTATAGCATACTGATTAAAGGTATGAGCTCTAGAATTAAACCTATGTGGCCTTGAACCCTATAAGTGGCACTTGACAGTAACCTTAGGCGGTTTATTTAACCTCTTTTAGTTTTTTTTCTTTTCTTCTTCTTTTTTTTTTTTTTTTTAAAGAGACTGGGTCTCTCTATGTTGCTCAGGCTAGTATTGAACTCCCAGCCTCAAGTGATCCTGCTAGGATTAAAGGCATGAGCCTCCATGCCCTAAGTCTCATTTTTCTAATCTGTATAATAGAGACATAAATGGCATCTACTTCACAGGGTTGTGAGAATTAAATAATATATTTCAATTGCTTAGCATGGTACTTGCCACACAGTAAGTGCTCAATAAAATATTATTAATCACACAAACATCATTAAGCTGTGATAGTCATCACCCATAAACATCCACTGAATCCTTAGGTTGAAAGACAACTTAGAAATCATATATTTTACCTAACGCCAAATGCCAATGTCTTATTTCAGACTGTGAGGTAATCTTTTCCACTACTGGGTACATATTATTATAATAAGGTCTTCACTACAAGACTAAACCTGACTTCAGCTGAAGGGCTACAGTTAGGGTCCTTTGCTGAGCAGTACAGACCAGACCTCACACTCTTTTCCACATGGCAGTCTATCAGATAGTGAACACAGCAAACACCATCTGTTAGCTGCCATTCCCTCTTCCCTTCCCCAATTTGCAATCAATCCTCATCACCATAGGGTTTCTTTTTTTTTTCTTTCTTCCTTTAACAGATAGGGTCTCACTCTGTTGCCCAGGCTGGAGTGTGGTAGCACCATCACAGCTCACTGCAGCCTTGGACTTACGGGCTCAAGTGATCCTCCCACCTCAGCCTCTTGTATAGCTGGGATTACAGGCGCGTGCCACCATGCCCACCTCCCCATAAGGTTCACTTCCTATTATGGCTCATCAGAAAATGTGCTAACCAAATCTGAAGCAACTAATCCAGGTATAATCAATCAAAGCATTACATCATTATTACTTTTGTTGCTCTTGGGACAATACAACCTAAGATTGCTTGTTAAAAAAACTTGACATGTTTTTCATATTTCAAATTGGGCTGATAAACTACCTAGATTTTTGCCACCTTGAATTTTTGTCAAGTCAGTATCCTCATACTACATTTTAAAAATGATTGCTAAAAAATTAGGAATAATCAACAGCATGAATAGACAACCTACAGAATGGGAAAAAATATTTGCAAACTATGCCTCCAAAAACGGTTGAGATCCAGAATCTACAAGGAACTCAAAAAACAAGAAAAAAACCAACCCCATTAAAAAGTGGGCAAAGGACATGAACAGTTTTTTCAAAAGATGACATACAAGCAGCAAACAAACATGAAAAAATGTTCAAGATCACTAATCATCAAATAAATGCAAATTAAAACCACAATGAGGTACTGCTTTATACCAGTTGGAATGGCTGTTAGTAAAAGGTCAAAAAACAACAAATGTTGGCGAACATACAAAGAAAAAGGAACGCTTATACACTGTTGGTGGAAATGTAAATTAGTTCAGCCACTATGGAAAGTAGTTTGGAGATTTCTCAAAGAACTACCATCTGACTTGACTATCCCATTACGGGGTATCTACCCAAAGGAAAAGAAATTATATGAAAAAGACACCTGTACTCATACGTTTATCACAGCTCTATTCACAATAGCAAAGGTATCAACCTGTGTCCATCAGTGCATGACTGGACTAAAAATATGGTGTGTGTATGTATCATGGACTAATACACATCCATAAAAATAATGTCTTCTGCAGTAATGTGGATGGAACTGGATGTCATTATCCTAAGTGAGATGACTCAAGCAGGAAGTAAAAAACTGCCTGTTTTTACTTTTAAGAGGGAACTAAATGGACAGACAGGCATACGGAGTGGAAAACAGACCAAAAGGTGAGAGAGTGGGAAGGGGGTGAGGAATTAAATACTACCTATTGGGTACAATGTATACTATTTAGGTGATGAGCACACTAAAAGCCCAGACTTCACCATGACCCAATACATCCATGTGACACAAATGCACTTGTACCCATAAATCTATTTTTTAAAAAAAGCTTTCTAAAAAATTAAGTGCAAGGCTTTAATTGCCCTGTTAAATTCTTTTTTGTTGTTGTTTTTGAGACACAGTCTCATTCTATCGCCCAGGCTGGAGTGCAGTGGCACGATCTCAGCTCACTGCAACCTCCACCTCCCCGGTTCAAGCAATTCTCATCCCTCAGCCTCCCAAATAGCTGGAATTACAAGCGCATGCCACCATGCCCAGCTAATTTTTTTATTTTTATTTTTTTTACTAGAGATGGGGTTTCGCCATGTTGGCCAGGCTGGTCTCGAACTCCTGACCTCAAGTGATCCACTCACCTTGGCCTCCCAAAATACTGGGATTATAGGTGTGAGCCACCGTCCCTGGCCTGCCCTGTTAAATTCTAACTTCTAGGCTTTGAGCCAGCATTCTAGACTACTGACATAATTTTGAGTAGTAATTCTTCCTTCCCAGCGATTGTTAACTGCAAATATAATTTTCATTTCTTCCATGTTTTTATCATTAGTAATATAAATGTGGAATGACAAATCCTTAGGCAAAGGCCTATGGCTGTTCAGTTTGGAAACAACGTACCTAATAGCACCCTTATTCAGATCAAAGTTCTTTTGTTCACAGAAATATGAAAGACTTCTACAGATATTGGAGAGAGTAACTATTAGGCTAACATCTCCATCAAGTTTTAAAAGGTTCCCAATGATCTCTTAATTCCTTTAAGAAAGAAAACAATTATTAATA
This sequence comes from Mandrillus leucophaeus, assembly GCF_000951045.1. Classification (NCBI taxonomy): domain Eukaryota; kingdom Metazoa; phylum Chordata; class Mammalia; order Primates; family Cercopithecidae; genus Mandrillus; species Mandrillus leucophaeus. The sequence continues at coordinate 292,776 of NW_012102565.1, read as the reverse complement.
ATTTGATATTTTCATACCTACATGTCTGAAGTTAAGAGAAGAGAAAAGTTTAATTTGTAAAAAATTCGTCTGAAATGAAGCCTCAACATATAATTGGCAGCAAACATGTTCCTGGTAAATTAGAAATGACTCAGTAGAACGGCCCTCAAACACATATCACACATACAAATGTTTACTGTTGCCACACCTGACATTCAAAGCAATAAAGTACTGTGCAGTAAGTAAAAAACTACTTATTACATAGCCTGAAAGTATATTTTTAAGGACCGAATGGGAAGACAGCTAATTCAGCAAACAGAATTGGAACTCAAAATTATATCAGTAGTCTAGAACGAAAGATCAAAATCTAGAAGCTAGAATTTAACAGGGCAAATTAAACACGGACTCACACACATTGCTAACCTGTGAACTCTGGGAGCCCTGTTACGGAACAGCCATTGCTAAATTCTGGGGCCTCTTCCCCATACTTACTCATCTGCTGCTCATGCTCCTCACCCATTCCTTTAGGTGCCAGAATGCAGTTCCCACGGCTCTCTTTTCATATCAGTGACTACTCTGACACCACCTCTGTTTTTCTGGAAACATTCCTCACAGTTCTAGATTTATTATTTTCTTTCCATCATATCCTGTACTATACTGGGGTCAGCAAACTTTTCTGTAAAGGGCAAACAGGATGGTAACTCTTTTTGGCTTTGTGGACCAGAGGGTCTCTGCGGCAATGACTCAAGTCCACTGTTGTAGAACAAAAGCAGCCATACAAGAAAGGTAAATGAATGGGTGTCTTTGGCTTCCAATGAAACTTTTACGCCGAAATTTGAATTTCATAAGATTTTCATGTTATTAAATATTACTCTTATTCTAATTTTTTTAACTATTAAAAAATGTAAAACATAAAAAATGTAAAAACAGCTTGTGAGCCTTTCAAAAATAGGTGGCTGGCTGTAGTTTGCTGAACCCTGCTCTACCCTTTCAAAAATAGGTGGTTGGCTGTAGTTTGCTGAACCCTGCTCTATCCTATGCTGAATAAAACTCTTCCATCGTTCTAACACCACATACCACTGAAACTGACATCATGACAGCAGCTCGCAATGATTTGAGGAAGCATGCATGCCTTCATCTCTAAATGACTGGTGCAATGAGAATGGGACCCTTCAAACCACTCAAAGAGTCAGAGGAGATAATAACAGATTTCTTGGAGCTGTTCTACACAGCCACATTGTATAAAGAAAACATGAGATTCAGTATTCAAGCTGCAAAGTCCCAGTGTATATGCTCAGAATTACATTGACAGAGTTCCCTAAATTCCATACCTCAAAAGGGTTCCAACATGCATATTTTACCATGACTTTATGGTAAAAATTGTGACTATACCTCAACCTTTAAACTTTAGGTTATTGAGTCCTCTACAAAACATTTTAAAAATGATGTGTCTCTGACATTAGAGGCCATGGTTATATATAACTGACTTGGGGCTGATGAGGTCTGAAGGGCATGTTTGCTGTACATCTACTTTTTTTGTTGACTCAAAAGCCAAACTTCTTCCTAGAATATACAGTTGCCATGCTTTTCAGGTTTATTTTTTCATTTCAAAAACATCTACATTTCACTAATAGGTACAAAACTGGGAACTTAGGTTTTCATTAAATATTTTGGGATAAATCTCAGAAATGAATACATTTCAGAACTACTCATTGAAAACATATTCCAGAAGGGTGGGAAAGGTAAGATACATAAACAATTATAACAAGAGGAGGTGACATTTGATTGAGACCCACCAGTCCAAGCTCCTTAAGAACTTTGCATTATCAGTGCCTGAAAACAGTGCTTAGGGAGACAGGGGTTATCTTTAGGTAGGTATGTTTGCTAAAGAGTTTGGGCTTCATCAGGCTTAAAATTGGAACCTATTAGAATACTGAAAATAACTGTTTAAAATAGATAATTCTGGTTGGGCACGGCGGCTCATGCCTGTAATACTAGCACTTTCGGAGGCTGAGGTAGGCGGATTGCTTGAGCCCAGGAGTTCAAGACCAGCCTGGGCAACATGGTGAAACCTTGTCTCTACAAAAAATACAAAAATTAGACGGGCATGGTTGTGTGCACCTGTGGTCCTGGCACTTGAGAGGCTGGGATGGGAGGATCACTTGAGCCTGGGACAACTAGGCTGCTGAGATCATGCCACTGTACTCTGGCCTGGGCAACAGAATGAGACCCTGTCTCAAATAAAACAAAACAAAACAGATAATTCTAATAGTGTTATGAAGAGTAGATTGCCAGTGATAACTAGAAACAGGCCAATAAAATAATTCAAAGCAGTAGGCCTGCACTCAAGTACCAGCAGTAGGGACTGGGAAGACAGAAAACGTTTAAAAGACACTTAAAGTCAAGATTTATTAGCACTCCCTGGCAGGTGTGAGTTGTAGGCAGAGATGAAGGAGAAGGGAAAGGTGAAAGTCACGGATGACTTTTAGATTTTTAATATAGGTACTGTGTAAATGTGGTACCAGTTATAGTACTGTGTAATGTGGTACGAGTTATAGTTGGACAGAAGTTTGAGCTGCCTTTTTTGGTGAAGAGAATCCCATTTATTGAAGGGATTCCAAATATAAATTCAAGTGTTGGATTATAGGCAAAGGTGAAGAGATAATAGAATATATAACATTCAGGTAAACATCAGAAAACACACATGCTAATTTGAGCAGTACAGAGGGTAAGTAAAATAATGTCCAAGGTCCTGTTTTATTCTAGGTTGAAGTGCTTTGCTTATACCTTTATCATATTTATGTCAATCTTACATATTACAACTTGTTGTACTATGTCTCCCAGTTGGATTGTGAGTTTCAGGGACTTCACTTATTATTCATCTTTTTATCTCCATAGGGCCCTGCACATGGCAGGTGTGCAAATATAATCAGCACACCTAGTATATATATTGCTCTTATTATTTTGTTAAATAAAGGTTTTATGGCAACTTAACCTCATGACATTTAATATACTGGACTATTTGCCATTCTCTCTTCACTGAATTTTTCTACCGCTCTGACTTGGTGTTTTACTGACAATGGTAACTACTACTGAAATTCCACCCATTCTTTACAGCCCAACTGAAATGTTATTTCCCCCATAAGACCTTCCAGTGGCATATCATCTTGCCTATAAGGGGACAGTGATCGATCTGTTACACTGGGAATAGCTTCCAGAGCCTAAGGTAGTGCGCCTTTATGTACTTGATACATAAGTACAGTATTTGCCTAATTACACTGGGGTGATGTCTTTTTTCTTTTTTTGAGACAGAGTCCCACTCTATCACCTAGGCTGGAGTGCAGTGGCATCATCTCCGCCTCTCAAGTTCAGGCAATTCTCCGACCTCAGCCTCCCAAGTAGCTGGGACTACAGGTGCGTGCCCGGCTAATTTTGTATTTTTAGTAGAGATGAGGTTTCACCATGTTGGCCAGGCTGCTGTCAAGCTTCTGACCTCAAGTGATCCGCCCACCTTGGCCTCCTAAAGTGCTGGGATTACAGGTGTGAGCCACGACACCCAGCCGGGTGATGTCTTAAAGGTAAAGAAGTTCCATTCAAGAAACACCTAGAATGGATTTTGTCTTCCTTACCGCTGAAAGGATCAAGAAAAAGACCCTAGGCGTAAAAATCAGTGAATCCATTCAAATAAGACATTAGCATGCGTGATAAGAAAAGGCAGGCCTTTGCAAGTCAAACTTGGTTTTAAATTCTGGCTAATAACTGTGTAATACTGGACAATTTATTAATCCTTTGGATCCTGGGATTCCTCATCTGTAAAATAAGATCAATGGCACTTTACCATACAGGGCAGTGAAGACTATACAAAACTACATCTTTAAAGTGTGTAGCATTCAGCAAATGATCAGTAATCAGTGGCTATTTTTATTGATTTTGGCATTAATTTCAGATCTATGATATAACCAATGATAATTTTTTAAAAAATCATAGAACAGGAGTTCTGGGGGTGAGCTATTTAGTCTACATAATGTATAAATTCTCTCAAGAAATCTAGTTAACTTCTTACTTACCTGAAGAGGTGACTCAATGACTATAGCTACTTAGTTTTCTAATGCATTTGGTTCAATAATCAGATTTTATAAAACTGTGTCATCTATAGTTTTATGAAGAGACTAAAATTCAAATTCTTAAATTTATGTATTTTAAATTAATTTAACATTTTAAGCATGAACTTTTCAAAATTGAACAGGTGACTGACTTAAAGTACCTGTCTGAGAGCAGAAGCCATACTTTCCAAGCAACTTTATTGTTGAACCACAAATATGGCCAATTTTCTTTTATCCATCCAAAGTATCAGATTACCCAAAATTGTTTGTAAATAAAATTCTTCAAACTAATGACGAGTTGTCAAATCTTAAATAACAACTCTGTTAAAACAAAGCAATTTCTGCATGGATATTACTTAATAAAGGTCTTTATTTCTTAAAAAATAACTTATGACACATGCTTAAGTTGTTGTCAGATACAAAAACTGAAGCTATTACCTACAGCCATAAATCTAGGTAAGGATACACAGTCCCCAAAATACCCACCCGGAGTCCCCTTTCAGTTTGAATATTCTTATTCTCTGAAAAAAAAAATCCTTTCTTGTCCCTGTTACCCCTACTGCTCTGAGGAGAAGGAGATAGGACATCCCTAATTTACTTCAAGGCCTCAGTGGTGACTTAACTATATGACACTGAAGCTTGACCATGTTTGTTCCAATGTCGAACTCACTAACATATCCTTTCATTAGAATGATATGAAATTGCTTTACTCGTAAGATATGACTACAGATTATTCTTTGAAAAATATGTGTGGTGTAATGAGAATGATTTCAAAGTCAGGAGTCCCAGCTCTGTTATCTCTCACAAGACTTAAACTCTGTCTTTGTTTTCTCATCTGAAAAATGGGACTTTCCAAACAGCCTTGTGGTGAGAATCAATGAGATAATGCATGTGAAAGCACTTGCAAAACTGTAAAGCCTGCACACTTATAAAGTACCTGTTTCAGATGGGAACTTGTATTTGTAATTTTTTGCCTTAGGAAAATCCAACTATTAGCATGCATCAATATTTTTAAAGTGTTCTTTTGGCTTTTTTTTTTTTTAAGAAAAAATTTATGAGTATATTAAAAACATTAAAGTTGAGGACTAGATAATGAAAACAAATGTAAGGCAAATCATTTGATATGAAATTGGTGTATCTTTAAGTTCCTAGAAACATCTTTCTGTTCCTATATTATCAATAAACTCAAGGGAAATCAATGTGAAAAAATTCTCAGAACCCAAGGTCATTTCTCTTGTGTGCCCCAGTAAGGAAATCGTCAATATGGTTTACACTGGCATACATCCTGACTCAAAGAAAAGTAACAAGCCTTAGGAATAACCAGTCAAGCTCCAAGTAATAAAACAATGTTTTACATCATATATTTACTCTTACTTATGCTGCTATGGACTTTACTGGAGACATGAAAGAATGTGACATTTCTTAAAACGATCAACATCACATCCTGTCATTACTCTCAATGTTGACCATTGAAAAAGTTCTCTTTGAACAGTGATCTCATTGAAAATTTTAGATCTGTGATAACATAGTAGCACCTGAAAAAGATCTATTTGTTTGAACAGTTAACTCTTCACACCCCTTCTGCATTTTACTAAATGAAAGGCCACAGAATAAAATGAAAAAAAAAAAAATCTGTTTTTCTTCCCACATTATTAAAACATAAACGAGTATTCTGCAAGTTCTTTATCAGAATGAGATTAATTAGAGTTATATCAGAAATGCAACCAGAGTTAACAGTTGGAAAAATAAGTTTTCTACCTTATCAAAGATCAAGCAAAAACACACTTAACTATATGTTAAAACCATAAATACAGGCAAAATTTATAAACCTTAAATAAGGACTGCTTATAGCACAAACAGAACTTTCACTTCCTGAGACTTTATTACTTTTGCCAGAAATAGAGGCAAATTTTGAGATTGTGCAGGTTTTCTTTTTTGGTTACATTTAAAATAATAACGTTTATTGAATTACACTATGAATTACATTTACTGAGTGCTTCCCTTAAGCTAAGCACAGCCTTAAGGCTATGTGTTTTACTTAATTCTCTCACCAACCCTACGAGGCAATAAACGGTTAGGTAATGCACTCAAGTCCACATAACTAGTAAGAGCCAAGATTCAATCTCACACTGTCTGACTCCAAAGCCAATATTCTTAAGCACTGCATTAAACTGCTATGCGATAAAAAAGGGTGCCACAAGGAAAAGAATAGATTTAATTTTATTTTTCAGTTCCAGGCTCTTATATCAAGTATTTAGCTAATAATTGCATTGTTATGCTGCTTTATGACCTACTCCTTTTGTAAAGAAATTTATGTAAGAAAAGGTATGTACCACCACGCCCAGCTAATTTTTGTATTTCTAGCAGAGACGGGGTTTCCCCACATTGGCCAGGCTGGTCTCGAACTCCTGATCTCAGGTGATCCATTCGCCTGAGTCTTCCAAAATGCTGGGATTACGGGCGTGAGCCACTGTGCCCGTCCAGTTTTCCTTCTTTCGGGTAATATGGGTTACTTCAGAATGTTTGGAATGTCGACAAATTAGAATACACAGCTAAGTCATAGCTCCCTTCCTTCACCTTTTGTCACAATTAAAGTATGCACAGATCCAGTCAACTAGGGCCTAGCAGTGAAGTAAATCTTGCTCCTGAAAGGTATTTTTCCTTTTGTTAACATTTAGGAATAAGTAAGACTTTGTTAAGGTAGGATTCCACACTCCCTACCCCGCACCCCCCAAAAAAAAAACTATTTCCAAAAGTTACCTTAATATGTGTAAGGCAGTGTGTTTTTAACATTACAACCAATGTTACATTGTTTGCCTTTTCAAGACCCCAGTTGAAGGCTGTTCCAACTGTCAGGCCCTTTCCCATTACAACATGGTGCTATTTTGCAACCATGACAAATGCTGGCAATAATGAGAACATTTACTGAACGCCATGTGGCAAGCCCAGTGGTATGCGCTTGACAGGCATGGCATCTTCAGGACACTTCTGAGGTAGGTAGTGTCATCATTATACTGATTTTACGGATGAGGAAAGTGAGGCTGGGGAGTCTAACCCCTCCAGAGGAAAACACAGCAACCAGGGCACGAATATGAACTCAAGTCTGCCCCCAAAGCCAGAGAATTTAACAACTTCCCCAAACTGTTCTCAAGGAAGAGTCCCCAAATCCCACAAAAATCACTCGATCACCCCTCTTCAGCATGCAAAATGTAAAGCATCCGAATAGCCTGCACTTGCAACTTTGGAGACAAGCTCTCCCTATTCCCACAAAAAAACGGTGGGCTAGGGTGGGGTGAGGGGAGAAGGCAAGAATCGGTTCCCAGCAAAGTAAAAGGAGCGAGAAAAGGGCCAAGCGCCTACGAAAGAAACCAATCTAACTCGAGGCAAAGGGACCTAAATATTTTAGAACTAAAAAGGCACAAAACCAACCAAGAAAACGAAAATGAATTCAGCAGAAGACCGACACAAGGTAACAGAGCACCGGTGCAAAGGAAGCTGTCACAACGGATGCTGTATTTTATTAAAACCACACAGAGAGACCAAGAAAGTCGCAACAGTTGAAGGAAAAAAGCAAAGCCGGCTCCACAGACCTCTGGTTTTCAGACCCGCTGCTCGGGGTGAAAGGCAGAGCGCGGTCCGCACCTTCTCTCGTTAAATCGCCATTCGAAACGCCACAGAGAACCAAAGGACTGAGGAGAGGAAAGTGTCCGCGCCTCCGGGACCGCCATCGAGTTACCATCACTCGCTCGCTGGGCGCGGCGCGTGGTGGGGGTGGGGAGGCGCTGGTGCGACTCGGCTGCCCTACTCGCCGTCAGCACCCAAGTTCGTGCCAAGTCACAAAGCGCGTTATCGGCAGCAGCAACGCCACCTCAGGCTCGCCGCCGGGGCCC
>NW_012102565.1:181617-284214 GCF_000951045.1 Mandrillus leucophaeus | reverse complement strand
TCCAAGCCTCACTCCGTGGCTGCCCCGCCCCCTCGCTGAGCTCCTGCGGGGTCCTGAGCGCCCGATGCCTCACGCGCGCCCTCTGCAGCTCAGGGGGAGAAGGTGCAGCTTTCAGGACGGCCCGGAGGCTGGAGGTGACTCACAGCACCACCCTTTGGCCAGGACCGCCTACTGCGTTAGCAGAGTTGCGCACCTGTTGAGCATCTGAGTCACAAAAGCTGACCTTCGGTTAATAAAAGGCATTTGAGCTGTAAGCGGGACTTCACGTGGTGGGAAGGGGTGATGAGACCCTGATCTCCGTACACTGGGGGAGGGGTCTGGAGGCAGGAGTTGTATAAATATTATTAACCCTGCACGCCAGCCCTTCGAAATAGACACTATTATATTGTCTGTAGTCGTCCCTATATTTACTTTCGAGGTCTTCTCATCCAGTCTTACGACTTTAATTACCATCTATATGCTCATGACTACACAATTTGTATCTCTAGCTTTCAAATATTTCCTGAACTTCAGAATGGTGTATTCAACTATGCATTTGGCATCTCCACTTAGATGTCAAATTAGCATCTCAGGCTTAACATACACAAAAGTGAGTTCCTGATTGGTCTTCATGAATGCACTCCTACCCAACTTTCCCCGTCTCAGTTTTCTTCATCTCCTTCCTTCTAACTGTTCAGGCCAAAAATCTTGGGATGAGCATTGACTCCTCTCTCATGCCCATCTGCAGTTTGTCAAGGCGGCATTTGATCATTTCTCTCTATTTCCACCTTACCACCATGGCCTGAGCCACCGTTATCTCTTATCTGGATTACTGTGATAGTTTACTAACTGGACCACCTGCTTCCATCCTTCTTCCTCCCTAATGCCGCATAGTTCATTTTCAAGGCAATGAGAGTGATCTTTTAAAAATCGAAACCAGGCCGGGCGCGGTGGCTCACGCCTGTAATCCCACCACTTAGGGAGGCCAAGGCGGGCGGATCACGAGGTCAGGAGATCGAGACCACCCTGGTTAACACGGTGAAACCCCGTCTCTACTAAAAATACAAAAAATTAGCCGGGCGTGATGGCGGGCACCTGTAGTCCCAGCTACTCGGGAGGCTGAGATGGCGTGAACCCGGGAAGCGGAGCTTGCAGTGAGCCGAGATGGCGCCACTGCACTCCAGCCTGGGCGACAGAGCGAGACTCTGACTCAAAAAAAAAAAAAAAAAAATCGAAACCAAATCATGCCACTGCTCTGCTCAAACTGTCTCAGTGGAGTTTTGCTTCTGGCACTGATAATATTAGTTTATTTGTGATCAACATTCTCACTAAGAAAAAACAGAAAAGTTGGCAAAAGTTAAAAAATTCCTCTCCCAGCAAAGACTTGGATGACTGAAATCCTGGAAAGATAGGCAGCTCAGAAAGCTGCCATTTTTCCCATGAGGTATTTGATGATTTTAAAGCAATGGCTGGAAGAGTGAGAAAGTAAGCAGAGCTTTCAGCCATCTCATGGGGTTGGGGAGAAAAAAAAAATGGAGTTTAGGGCCTATTTAGGATGAGGGGCTGGTAAGCAACTAGGCTTTCAGCTGGGACTCCGAAGGGCTATACCCTAGGGGCCTGGATGAAAGGGAAGTAGACCCAAGGAGCAGAAGACCAGCTTCAAAGGCAATAGTAAATATTCTCTCTGGCGAAAAAGAGCATCATCCAGAGCCACACATTGTCCATATAATATTTTATACACCATGTCTGAAACTTAATTTAAACAAAGGACACAGAATTGTCTTAAAAACTAAGGGAAAAAAACAGAAATAAAAACCAGATCCAGATATTAAAGTTTAAAGACAGATTTTAAAATAATTCTGTTTAATATCTTCAAGAAATTAAATGACAAGATTAAGAGTTTTCAGCAGAGAACTGGAAACTCCAAAGAAGAATACAATGGAATTTTGGAATTGGAGAAAAAACCACACTAACTAAAACTACTACAGAATTATGGGTTTAATAACAGATTAGATACAACTTAAGCAGGAATTAGTGAAGCTAATAAGCAAAACAAAATATGCAAAATGAAATACAAGAGATATAAAAACTTTATAGAAAAGATAAGGTTTCAGAAAGGAGACTATAACACATGTGATATGTGGTAAAACATTCTAACACACATGTAATTGGAATATCAGGAAGAGAGGTGAGAGAAAAAAGGAAAAGAAGCAGTATTTGAAAAGATAATGGCTGGAAATTTTTTTAAATGAATGAACTACAATTCTCAGAGTCAAGAAACATTATGAATATAGAGCAGGATTTCAAGCAAAGGAAACCATATCCACGCACATTGTAAACTACTGAGAAACAAAGTCAAAAAGAAAAGGTTTAAAATCAGCAGAGAAAACAGAGATATAATCTGTAAATGAGCAACAATAAAATTAAGAGCTTATTCTCAAAGAACCAGTGGAAGCCTAAACACTTTCAAATGTCTTCAAAGTGCTAGGAGAAATTACCTGTCAGCCTATATTATATACCCGGTAAAAATGCTTTTCAAAATTGAAAATAAAATACAGACAGTTTTATAACCAAGACACACTAAGATCATCAGCTGATTTACATTAAAGGAAATTCCAAAGGGAGTTTTTCAGGCAGATGGACTATAATCCCAAATGAAATCATGGAGACATCTAAAGGAATGAAGATCAATCAAAGGGTTAATATATGGATAGATGTAAATACACACTATTTGTATAAAACAATAAAAATGACATGCGAGGTTTAAATATATGTAGAATTAAAATATACACAATAATAGCACAAAAAGTGAGATAAAGTAAATGAAAGTGAAATGTTCTTAAGTCCTAGGATTGTATAGGAATTGATAAAAGTACTTGGCTTTAATACATCAAGAATGAATATTATAATCTCTAGAATAACAGCAAAAGTAATAGAAAAAGAATAAATAACATGTTAAAAAAGGGAGAATGGAATAATAAAAAAAATTTAAAAGATGCAAGAAAGGGAAAAAAAGGAACTCAGACAAGTAGAAACAAATAGATGATCACTCTGGAAGGCCAAGGAGGGTGGATCACCTGAGGTCAGAAGTTCAAGACCAGCCTGGTCAACATAGTGAAACCCCACCTCTATTGAAATAAAACACAAAAAACCAGCTGGGCATGGTGGTAGTAGCCTGCTACTCAGGAGGCTGAGGCAGGAGAATCACTTGAACCCAGGAGGCAGAGGTTGCAGTGAGCTGAGATTGTGCCACTGCACTCCAGCCTGGGCAGCAGAGTGAAACTCTGTCTCAAAAAATAAATAAATAAATAAAATAAAATAAAAAATTTTAAAAAAGCAAAGAAGCAAATAGATGGTAAATTTTTAAAAACAGGAGATTTTTTTGCAAGTACATTAAATATAAATGGAATCTATACTTCAAATAAAAGGCAAATGCTATGGACAGAATTAAAAAGTACTATCAATTATATGTTGCTTCTAAAAGACACCTCAAATAAAAGGCTACAGAAAGATTGAAAGGATAGAAAGAATTATGCCACGTAAATACAGGCGTATCTCATTTTATTGCAATTTGCTTTATTGTACTTTGCAGATATTACATTTTTTACAAACTGAAGGTTTGTGGCAACCCTGCATCAGGCAAGTCTACCAGTGCTATTTTTCCAACAGTATATGCTGTCTTCATTTCTTTCTGTCACATTTTGGTAATTCTCACAATGTTTCAAACTTTATTATTACTATTATATCTGTTATGGTGGACCGTGATCTTTGATCTTTGATGTTATTATTGTAATTGCTTTTGGGTACCATGAATTGCACTCATGCAAAGTTAATTGATAAATGTTGTGTGTGATCTAACTGCTCCACCAATCAGTCCCCTATTTCTCTTCCTCTCCTCAGGCCTCCCTATTCTCTAAAACACAACAATATTGAAATAGGCCAGTTAAAAACCCTAAAATGGCCTCTAAGTGTTCAAGTGAAAGGAAGATTCTCACGGCTTTTACTTGAAATAAAAGCTGGAAATGGTTAAGCTTAGTGAGGAAGGCATGTAGAAAGCCAAGATGGGCTGAAAGCTAGGCCTCTTGAGCCAGTTAGCCAAGTTGTGAATACAAAGGAAAAGTTCTGGAAGGGAATTAAAAATACTACTCCAGTGAACACAGGAATGATAAAAATAGTGAAACAGTCTTCTTGCTGATATGGAGAAAGTTTGAGTGGTCTGGATAGAAGACCAAACCAGCCACAAGATTCCCTTAAGCCAAAGCCTAATCCAGAGCAAGGCTTTACCTCTTTTCAATTCTCTGAAGGCTGAGAGAGGTTAGGCAGCTGCCAAAGAAAAGTTTGAAGTTAGCAGAGGTTGATTCATAAGATTTAAGGAAAGAGACTATCTGCATAACATAAAAGTTCAAGGTGAAGTAGTAAGTGCTGATGTAGAAGCTGCAGGAATTTATTTAGAAGATCTAGCTCAAGTAATTGATGAAGAGAGCTATACGAAACAACAGGTTTTCAATGTAGATGAAATGGCCTTCTATTGGAAGAAGATGTCATCTAAGACTTTCAGAGTTAGAGAGTAAAAGTCCAGGCTTGGTTTCAAAGCTTCAAAGGGCAGGCTGACTCCCTTGTTAAGGGCTAATGCAGCTCGTGACTCTAAGGTGAAGCCAATGCTCTTTGACCATTCTCAAAATCCTAGGGCCTTTAAGAATTATGCCAAATCTACTCTGCCTATGCTCTAGAAATGGAAAAACAAAGCCTGGATGACAGCACATGTGTTTACAACATAGTCTACCTAACATTTTAAGCCCAGTCTGGAGACCTAGTGCTCAGAAAAAAAATAGATTCCTTTCAAAATATTACTGCTCATTGACAATGTACCAAACACCCAAGAGCTCTGATGGAAATGTGCAAGGGGATGAATATTGTTTTCATGCCTGCTAACACAACATCCATTCTGCTGTCCATGGATCAAGGAGTAATTTGACTTCCAAGTCTTGTTACTTGAGAAATTTATTTTGTAAGGCTGTAGCTGCCATAGACAGTGAATCTTCTGATGGATCTGGGCAAGGTCAATTGAAAATCTTCTGACCATTTTAGATGCCATTAAGAGAATTCATGGTTCATGGGAGGACGTAAAAAATATCAACATTAACAGGAGTTTGGGGGAAATTGATTCCAATCCTCATGGATGACTTTGAGGGGCTCAAGACTTCAGTGGAAGATGCTTCTTATGGATGAGCAAAGAAAGTGGTTTCTTGAGATGGAATCTAATCCTGTTGAAGATGCCGTAAACACTGTTGAAATGACAACAAATGATTTAGAGTATTACATAAACTTAGTTGATAAAATGGTGGCAAGGAAGTCCTACTGATAGAGGCAAGAGGCAGACAAAGGCCTAGGCAGATAGGGAAGGGTCCCCAGAGAATCTCCGACTCACCCCACAAGTGTTTACATCAGATGTTTTGTGCAGATAAGGGAACCTGCACAGGGGACTTGCCTGAGCATGCCCATAGTGGACTGGAGACCCACAAGCACTGGGGGAATGGGTTGGAGCCATCAGGAATTCGCATCTTATGCAGGGGAGGAGCCTGGCTAAGGAGCCTAGCTAAGGAGCAAAAAAATCCTGCATCACTACTGTGTGGGTAAAATCAAACAGCATTGCATGCTACAGAGGAATCTTTTGTGAAAGAAAGAGTGAATCAATGTGGCAAACATCATTTTTGTCTTATTTTAAGAAATTGCTACAGCCACCCTAACCTTCAGCAACCACCACCTTGATCAGTCAGTTGCCATTAACACGGAGGCAAGACCCGTCACCAGCAAAAAAATTACAACTCACTGAAGACTGAGATGATCAATAGTACTTTTTAGTAATATAGTATATTTTAAAATTAATGTATGTTGTTTCACATATACATTCATTAAAATGTACAATGTATGTACATTGTTATTCTAGACATAATGCTATTGCTCACTTAATAGACCATAGAATAGTGTAGACATAACTTATATATGCACTGGGAAACCAAAAAATTTGTGTGACTTGCTTTATTATGATATTATTACTGTAGCAGTCTGGAACTGAATCTGCAATATCTCCGGGTTATGTATGCCTGTTGTGCCTAATAGAAAATTGGTTGTAGCTATACAAATATTAGACAAAGTAGATTTTAAAGCCAAGTATTATAAGAGATAAAATGCATTCGTGAAAAGGATCAATTCAGTGCTATCTTAAAAAAGATAGTATTGAAATATATGAAACAAAATGACAGAACTAAAAGGACAAATATACAAATCTACCATCACAACCTGAGATTTTCAACACATTCCTCTCTGTAACTGATAGAACAAGCAGGGAAAAAAATAGAAAGGACATAGAAGCGTTGAACAACACAGTGAACAAAATTGACATGATACAAATACAGCACTACAGAATATATATTATTTTGCTGCAAAAAGAATATTTATTGATTATGTAGTGGATCGTAAAGCACATTTCAACAATTTTAAAGGACTGAAATTCTATAGAGCATTCCCTATGACCATAGTGGAATTAAGGAAGAAACCAAATGTCATCTATTATTTCGATATACAACAACAACCACAACCAAAAGCCACAATCACAAATAGGTGGAACTTGGCCAATTTACTTCTCATCTATGTTGACAGAAAATGCTGGGAAAAAAACATTGCATAATATGCAATACCCACTCATGACTGATTAAAATAGAAAGGAATTTCCTAAACTTAAGAAGATGCATCTCTAAAAAAATCTACAGAAGTATTATTGTTGAAGTCAGAGGCACAGCAAAGCTACGTGCTATCACCACTCCTATTCAGTGTTGCAGTTGAGAACCTAAATAGTGCAGTAAGACTACACTGGCATTAATATTGGAAAGGAAGAATTTAAGTAGTCATGAAGGAATTGTCACAATTGTTAAATGTAGAGAATTCTATATTCTACTTCTAGAATATCCAAAAGAATAAACTGGACCTGGCTCATGCTTGTAATCCTAACACTTTGGGAGGCCAAGGTGGGAAGATCGCTTGGGTTTAGGAGTTTGAAACCAGCCTCAGCAACATAGTGAAACCCTGTTTCTATTAATGCTGTTTTAAAATGTAATAAAAAAGGGCTGGGTGTGATAGCTCATGCCTGTAATTCCACCACTTTTGGAGGCCGAGGTGGGTGGATTGCTTGAGGTCAGGAGTTCAAGACCAGCCTGACCAACATGGTGAAACCCTGTCTCTACTAAAAATACAAAAATTAGCCAGGCATGGTGGCGGGCATCTGTAATTCCAGCTATTCAGGAGGCTGAGGCAGAAGAATCGCTTGAACCTGGGAGGCGTAGGTTGCAGTGAGCCAAGATAGTGCCACTGCACTCCAGCCTGGGCAACAGTGTAAGACCCCATCTCAAAAAAGAACATTTTAAAATAAAACAAAATAAATAAATAAGTAAAATGTAATAAAAAAGATCAACGGAAAAATATTAAAATTAATACATTTTAAAAGACAATTAGGTTTAATAAAAATAAATCAATAGCATTCCTACATAATAACAATGAGATATGAAAGCTAATGGGGAACTATTCCATTTGCAATAAAATGAAAATAAAGCATGCAGAAATAACCCTCACAAAAAATGCACAAAGCTTATATTTTATTTTAAAGAACGTAGTTATTCTAAGAGACATAAACAAATACTTCAAGAGAGATGCATAGATGAAAAGATTAGATTCTGTAATTCTTTGGAAATAAATCAATATATTTAACAAAATTCTAATAAGTCTCAAAAATATGTCTTTTGGAATGTGTTAAAATTATCTCAGAGTTCATCATGAAGAATATCCAAACAAGTGTAGCTAGAAGATTTTTGTAAAAGAAAGTCGTAAGGAGAGAACTGTCCTAACATATTAAAATACAGTGTGAAATAAGATAGCTCAACATAACAGAATAGTTTTGAAATAGAGTTATAATATTTAAGAAACCACAAGAAGCACCAAATCTTCTAAATCATTAAATGTAAAACAAAAACTACAAAATCTAGAAAGAAATAACATATAACAAGTAGCTGACTTTTTCTCTTTTTTTTTTTTGAGACAGGGTTTCACTATCGCCCAGACTGGAGTGGAGTGGAGTGTTGCCATCCCGGCTCACTGCAGCCTCTGCCTCCTGGATTGCAGGGGTTCTCTTGCCTCAGCCTGCCGAGTAGCTGGGATTACAGGCGTGTGCCACTATGCTTGGCTAAATTTTGTATTTTTAGTAGAGACAGGATTTTGCCGTGTTGGCTAGGCTGATCGTGAACTCCTGGTCTCAAATGATCCATCCTCCTTGGCCTCCCAAAGTGCTGGAATTACAGGCATTAGCCACTTTGCCTGGCCTTGACAATTAGCTGATTTCTGAAACAAAAAGTAACTTCTAAGAAATAAAGCAGTGGAAAAAAACTCCAAGAAAAATATTTGATTACCTAATAATTAAAACATTATTGCATATCAAAAAACATTATATGCAAAATTAGAAGGCAAACAAACTGGAAATATATTTGCAAAAAATATTATAGACAAAAATCATACCCTAAATGAAGAACACATAATAAGAGGTGTGCCAACACTATATTAGAAAGAGGTCAAAGAAAATAGAATATTTTTTTATAGTGAAATGTTCAAATTTAATTTATATTTTCTTGAGAAATATAAATGGGTTTCAGTTTTGCCAATAAAATTGGCGAAGATTTTTAGGGTAATTCAATGCCCTTTGTTAGTGATAATGGGGAGAAACACTGGAAAGATAAAAACATAAATGCTTTTTGTTTCCTTGTGTTGTTCTGATCTGTGTTTTTCCGTATAGAGTGCTATACCTGATTCTATCAGAGATTTTACGTGGCCCACCTGTTTTAATATCAACCTGAGTTTGTCTTTATCAAATTGCATTATGAGTGTATACTTTCTTTCTTCCTAGATAGATCAGAAGGGACCATTTATTCTATATCCTCAGTGTGTATGAGTGACACTTCGTAAATATTGATGAATAGATGTGGTTGAGTTGAAAATGCAACACTCTTACTATCCGAGTAAGATAATGGTTAAATGAATTTTGATATATTTACCTGATAGGTTATTGTGCAATACCTTTTTTTTGAGATGGAGTTTCTCTTTTGTTGCCCAGGTCGGAGTGCAATGGCATGATCTCAGCTCACCACAACCTCTGCTTTCTGGGTTCAAGTCATTCTCCTTCCTCAGCCTCCCAAGTAGCTGGGATTACAAGTATGCGCCACCATGCCTAGCTAATTTTGTAGTTTTAGTAGAGACTGGGTTTCCCCATGTTGGTCAGGTTGGTCTCAAACTTCCCACATCAGGTGATCCACCTGCCTTGGCCTCCGAAAGTGCTGGGATTACAGGCGTGAGCCACAGCGCCTGGCCATTATGCAATACTTTTAAAGGGATTTAAGAACACTGGACAATATTGGTTTTGCAAAAAAACTCTAAAAAAGAATGATTTGAAATCATTTTTACTGTACTTTGTTGAGTAATTTTCTTTTATTTTCTGTACTCTCCAAATTTCCTTAAATGATTACATATTACTTTTATTGCAGAAGTAAAAATAAAAAAATAAAAAAAATTGTTTTTAACTTAAGTACTCCACAGTCCAGCCAGGCAGGCATGGACTGTGATTATTTTAAACACAACTCACACCCACCTAGTTACTCTCTATCCCTCCATTTATTGTTGGGGGCTTAAGTCACAACCTCTCTGCCCCACATCAATTCAAGTTGAAGTTTGCCTTATGTCCAAACCTCTGTTGTTTTTAAATAACAGAGTACTGTTCTGGGAAATTATGTGCAAGTTACAGATCTAAGCCCTTCAAGGATAAGTATGCGTATCAGTAGTTAAGCTAAAAAACATTATTTCCTTTGACATCTGCTGTCAGAGAAAGAAGGTTGATTTGTACTTCTCATTCTCCTGCCAAAATCAGTATTTAGGTCAAATGTAAGTCTGGACTATTATCTTTCAGTAACTATTTTGTAGAATTTAGGTAAGAAAGAGACAGCTTACATTGGTCATCTCCTCTCTTTTTTTCCTTGCCATTTAGCCTTTCTAAAAACAGAGAACGGTCGGGTGCGGTGGTTCACGCCTGTAATTCCAGCATATTGGGAGACTGAGGCAGGTGGATCACGAGGTCAAGATATCGAGACCATCCTGGCCAACATGGTGAAACCCCATCTCTACTAAAAATACAAAAATTAGCTGGGCATGGTGGCGGGAGCCTGTAGTCCCAGCTAGTTGGGAGGCTAAGGCAGGAGAATCACTTGAACCTGGGAGGCGGAGGTTGCAGTGAGCCGAGATCGTGCCACTGCACTCCAGCCTGTTGACAGAGCAAGACTCCGTCTCAAAAATAACAACAACAACAACAACAACAACAGAGAGCATTTGAAAGAATGACAGTTGTTCTATCAAAATTATACCCAGCAATTCTGGTGAGGAGATTTGTTGTGAAACTAAACAAAAATCCACAAACATTTGAGGGTCATGATTTGAAAGCATGGGGATCTGGGAGGTTAAGTAGTGAAGTAGCTACACCATGTTACATGTCAGCTGTTTGGAGAATGTTGTAGAATCCAGTGAAATGATAAACCAACATCTATCAACTTCGAAAGACTGATAAATGCGTGACTCAGTTCCCAGGTTAAAATGTGACACCTGACTTCTGATATGTTTACTGATTAAGAAACCAAAATATCTTAATACATGTAGAAGAGTTAATGAAAAGTATAAGAAACATTTTCATGGACTGAGTGAACTTCTCTGCAATTTTGTGTTTTACAATGAAAGTGCTAAAAGGAGAGCATGTTGGCTGAAGAAAGAAAATGTGGAGCACTTTGAATTGGTTGAAAATGTAATATTGCTGGTATTTTACTGTCTGTAATGCTTGGGGATTTTATTTATTTTTATGTAAATTACTATAGGAATCTTTGAGCATGAGGCAATGACATTGTCATAGATCTTTGGGGTGTCACTTTTCTGGCCTGAAACCTCTGGCCAGTGGTGCCTTTGCCTGAGTTTTTCTTGGGCCCACTGGGCTCGTTCCACCCACTCAGCCTGGCAGGCTATGATTGGCTCATGCTACCAGCCTGGATCCCACCTCTGCCAAGGGAGAGTCAGGTGTGGAGTGGCAAGGAGGGTGTGAGCCAGTGTGGGGTCCGGCCACTGCACAGTCAGACATGTCGGCTGCTGCAGCTGGGTGGGCAGCTCCAGGTGCTGGCACAGGTGCTCACTCTCAGCAAGGCTGTGGCTGGACCAGGTGTACTGCAAATAGCTTCCCCAGGTGGCACTGAGGAACACAGTGGTACCTGGAAGCCTAAAGATGCCAGGCACTGCAGGACCCCAAAGAGGGAGTCTCAGCCCTGGCTCAGGGAACTCCCAGGTCTGGGCTCCCCAAAAGGCTGCAGCTCTTCTTTCCTCTTCATCCACAAAGTGGTGAGCAAGGGGAACATTTCAGCCCTGTTTGTGTAACAGCTCTTTAACCCTGCCATTTGGTGGATCCCAAGTTCTTGTCCTGCAACCAGCAAGAATAAGGTATGCAGGTAAGTGAAGGGTGAGCAAGACAAAGAGGAATTTTGCTGAGCAGTAGAACAGCTCAGAGACCTTCTGTGGGTAGCTCCTTTCTGCAGCCTGGGTGTCTCCACAAGTATTCAGCCCTCAGCAGAGAGAAAGAGACCCTGGGGTGGGTGGCTACTCTCTGCAGTTGGTTGTCCTGGAGTCTCCCGTGCTCTGGCTGAGCCTGGGGCTTTTATGGGCCTCAGAGTGGGGAAGTGCTGATTGGTCCATGGGCAGCCATGGGCCTGCCCAGGAAAAGCACCAGGAGTTTCCCCTCTAGTCTGCAGGACTGGCAGCAACCCAGCCCCCAGGCTTCAGGCCTTCCCTGGCTGAAAGGTGGGGCTTCACTGGGGACCTGTCCTCTTCTACCTAGGAACCTGTCTGCCTCCTGCTGCCATTCATCATGCCTGGGCTCTGCCCAGATTTTTCTCCAAGATTGGGATGAATGCTGACAGCAGGAAGCAGCCAGGCAGCAGGAGCAGGTACTTCTGAGCTTGTGAGGGCTGGTGGACTCCTTCCCGGGCCCCCAAGAGTGCTGGGATGCATGGGTTTGCAGCCTTAGTTTGGGCAGCTGCAGCTGGGGGAGCAGGAGACCTGGGTCTGGGCAGCTGCAGTGGCACCCAGGGAACTCCTTGTCCCCACTCAGAAAAGGCGGGGCTCCCACTTGTCCCCAGCACCCCCCAGCTCCAGGGAGCATGCAGCCCTGGCCTGCATCCCTGCTGTAGCCAGAGTGATGGCAGTGGCTGCCCTGGATGGCCTACAACTGCCATCAACATCATGAAAAGAGTCTGAGTGTCTCAGGAAGCATCAGCAGCATAGGTGAATGGAATCTCCTCTCATAACTTCTCAGGTAAATAATTAACAAAAACCTGCCTTTAGAAATACCCACCTGAGCTCTGGAAGATAAGAATGAACAAAATATACCACGGGGTTGATTCTAGGATTACTTTCTACTATTTACAGTTCTGAGGTCTGAAGACATCAGTTTAGAAAACAAGATGAACAAGTATGCTTTAGAAGTTGTTTCTGATGATCTTCTCCTGGGAAATTGGAGGATAGGAAAGGTCAGCCTTTCTCGATTCTGCAGTGGCTATGGAGACAGCATAAGTAATGGTCTCCATTGTGAAGGTTTTGAGAGATATAACTTATTAAGTTTAGGAAATATTTTTCTATTCTTAGGTTAATGTATGTATGTATATACATATGTATGTCTGTATATATGTGTGTGTATATATAATTTATATAGATATATAATATAGGTATATAATTTATATATATATGTAAAACTTTTTTGAGACAGGGTCTCACTCTGTCACCCAGGATGGAGGGCAGTGGTGGGATTAAGGCTCACTGTGGCTTCATTGACCTCCTAGGCTCAAGTGATCCTCCTGCCTCAGCCTCCCATGTAGCTGGGACCACAGGTGCATGCCACCATGCCTGGCTAATTTTTTATATTTTTTGTAGAAATGTGGTCTCACTTTGTTGCCCAGGCTGGTCTCAAACTCCTGGGCTCAAGTGAAGCTCTCAGCTCGGCCTCCCAAAGTGCTGGGAGTATAGGCATGAGCCACTGCGCCCAGCCAGGTTACCGCAGTTTAAAAATTAATCATGAATGGGTATTGAATGTCATAAAATATTTTTCCCAGTATGTATTAAGATGATACTATTTTTTTTTTTTACCTCTCATCTGAACATGTAGTGAGCATCTTTGCATTCCTGGATAAAATCTACTCCATCATAATGTTGGATTCTTTTAAAACATTGCTTTGATTACTTTGAGTAATATTGTTTAGCCCATGCCATGTAGTGTGCTATTTGTATCTTGTTTACTCAGCATAATGTTTTTAAGATTTGTCCATGTGGTTGTATAGATCAGAAGTTCCTTCTTATTGCTGAGTAGTATTCTGTTCTATGCACAGAACAGAATACATGCACGTGGTATTTATCCATTCTCCTGTTGATGGATACCTGGACTGTTTCCAGTTTTGAGCTATTATGAATAAAGCAAAAATTCTTCTACTAAGCTTTGTGTGGACATATTTTCCTCTCTGTTGGGAAATATCTAGAAGTGGAATTGCTGGGTCATAGGGTAGATATATAATTATATTCTTAAGAGACTGCAAAAGGGTTTCGAAAAGCAATTATAACATTTAACACTCTTACCAGCAATGTAGAGACTTCCAGATCCTTGCCAATATTTAGAATTCTCTGAGTTTTAACATTTTAGCTATTCTGGTGAGTGTATAATGGCCCCATATTATTGTTTTAATTTGTATTTCCCTGATGACTAATGCTGTTGAGTACTTTCTCATGTGCTTATTAGCTATTTGTATATCTTTTTCATGAGGTATGTGTTCAAGACGTTTGCTCATTAAAAATTTTTTTTCCTGAATTGTTTATATATTCAATCTGTAAATCTTTTGGGAGATTTGTGTGTTGTAAATATTCTCATCTAGTATGTTGCTAGATACATCCAGTCTGTGCATCCATTTTTCTTAACAGCATCTTTGGATGAACAGAAGGTTTAAATTTTAATAATATTTATCGATTTGTAATTTCATGATAGTGCTTTCTATGTGCTTTCCAGGGAATATTAGCCTACTCCATGGTTGTAAAGATATCCTCTATGCTTTCTAGTTCTAGCTTTTAGGCTTATGTGTAGGATCCATCTCAAGTTAATTTTTGCATATGGTGTGAGATAGTTGCTTTGTTCTTTTTTTTTTTTTTTTTTAAACACCACTATTCAGTTTTTCAGCACCATTTGTTGAAGGAGTTTTCCTTTTTATAAGAAAATGCTTTGGCACCTTGGTTATAAACCATTTCACCATGTATTTATAGCTCTGCTATGGGACTGTCTATTCCTGTACTGTTCAATATGGTAGCCACTAGCTACATGTGACTATTTAAATTACATTTAAATTCATTAAAATTAAGTTAAAAATTCAGTTCTTCAGTCACAGTAGCCACATTTCAAGTGCCCAATAGCTTTATGTAACTAATGGTTATCGTGATGGATAGTGTAAGAATAGAACATTTCCATAATCTCAGAAAATTCTATTAAGAAGTGCTGCTCTAGACTGTTCCACTGATTTATTTTCACTGTCTTGATCACAGTAGCTTTACAGTAAGTCTTGAAGTCAGTACATTCAGTCTTCTAACTTCGTTTTTCTTTTTAAGATTTTTATGACTTTTCTAGGTTCTTTGAATTTTCATGTAAATTTTAGAATCAGTATTCTAAAATTTTGTCATTTCAAAAACAAGCATTTTGTCAATTTCTACAAAAACCCTACTTGGATTTTGGTTGGAATTGCATTGAATTGTATTAATTCGAGATTTTTTTTTTTTGGACACAGAGTCTCCCTCTGTCACCAGGCTGGAGTGCAGTGACATGATCTCGGTTCACTGCAACCTCCCCCTCCCGGGTTCAAGTGATTCTCCTGTCTCAGCCTCCCGAGTAGCTGGGACTACAGGTGCATGCCACCATGCCCAACTAATTTTTGTAGTTTTAGTAGAGACAGGGTTTCACCATGTGGGCTAGGATGGTCTCAATCTCTTGACCTCGTGATCCACTCACCTTGGCCTCCCAAAGTGCTGGGATTACAGGCTTGAGTCACCGTGCCCAGCTGACATCATTTTTTAAAGAAGAGTTTGACCTATAGTTTTATTTTCTTATGCCTAGTTTCTCCAGTTTTGATATTATAGTTATACTGACTTTATAATATGCATTAGTTAACTTGTCATTTATTTTTTATGCTCTGTATAAAATTAATTCAACCATTTACTCAAGAAATAGCTGGTGAATGTGTACTCAGAGCCAGGAACTGTTCTAGGCCTTGGCACTGTAATGGTAAACAAAACAATAGTCCTGCTTCCTTAGAGTTTACGTTCTTATAGAGGAGACACCCAATAAACAAATAGATACAGAATATAATTTAGAGATAAGCAGTATGGAAAAACAGGAAGCAAGAAAAGGAAATGGGAAGAGGCTGGAGGCAGTACTTTAGATATATTGGGCAGGCACATGTAAGGAGAGTCCTAAGGGAAGTGAGCAAGAGAGCCACGTAGAGTCCAGGGGAAGAGGAACCCACCCAGAGGAAATCACGATGTAAAGGCTCTCCGGTGAAAAGGTGGCTGGGGTGTTGGCCTGGAGAAAGGATGGTAGCCGGGGCAGGCCATGCAGGAATTTATGAGCTGATGGGAAACCGTTGACGGGTTTGAGCTGGACAGCTGCATGATTTAACACCTATTAGAAGGATTAGCCTGACTAGACTGTGGAGGATAGACGGAGGGTGGCAAAATTCGAAGTAGTAAGGCCAGATAAGAGACTATGGTGACAACATAGGTGAGAAATTATTGTGGCTTGGATTAGGGAAGTGGCAATGTAATTGGTAAAAAGAAATAGAAATTATTTCACGGGAAGCCAACCGGAATTGCTGGTGGGTTAGATGAGGAGTTTGAGAGAAGGATCCCCTCATGCAGTTTCTCTGAGTCCTGGGTCAGGTATGCGCGCAGCTTCGTGATGAGAAGAGACAACGTTTTCAGCAGGTTACCCACACTTTTGAGGTTGGAGGCAGTGAGAAACAGAAGGGCTTCTGTTTTTTTTTTTTCCCTCTTGGGTTTAGTTTATCCTTGTAAGATTCAATTGTCTTAGTTCTCTCTTGCTTTATATCTGACTTCCATTCCTGATTCAGATCCACCGTCAGATGCTAAAGCTTCCATATTTATTCACCAGTTCCACAACAGCATCGGGCTTACCCCTATACTAAATCCTTATTCCATAGCATTCATAGTGGCTCTCCTTTCCAGATCAAAGCCCTAACTGATACAAGTTTGATATGTCAATTAGCCCACTGAATAGAGATGTGCATTAGATAATCGAATACATAAGAAGATGTTTCAGCTGTATCCATGAATTATGAATACCTAGTGTTTTGTTATTATTCTACAGTTAGTAATTTTTAAACTATTATCTTCTAGTTCTATTGTATTGTGGTGAGAGAATGTGGAATATTAGTTCTTTGGCATTTATTGAGATATTGTTTGCATCCTGGATGTAATCTTTTTTGTTTTTTGCAAATGTTTCTTGAACTAGGGAAGAATGCATATTCTCTGTATGTTGGGTACAAGGTTTGATGGGTATCTAGACAGTAGGTGGTATGTGTACCCTTAATAACTCTTAATAACCAAGGAAATAGAATTTTAGATGAGCATTGTTAGAGATTGAGAAGGCCATTAAATCTTTGTAAAAGATATAAGCCACCAAACAGACCTAACCATCATTAACTTATATGTACGTAATAATATAGACGCAAAATATGTGACTTATTGAAGTAGAAATACAAAAAATTTTACTTATAAACTTGACAAAAATTAGTAATAGTAATTAACAAACCAAATTATAAGTATTGTACTATATATAGTGTATATATGATATATATAAAAATATGATTTGGTTTGTTAATTATTATTATATATAAATACATATATATAAATGTTGCTATACCAATGAAACAGATAATTCCTATAACAACAAATTTGAATGACATATTTATTTTATGTATTTATTTATTTTTGAGCCAGAGTCTTGCCTTGTCGCCCAGGCTGGAGTTCAGTGGCACAGTCTCGGCTCACTGCAACCTCTGCCTCTCGGGGTCAAGCGATTCTCCTGCCTCAGCCTCCTGAGTAGCTGAGATTACAGGTGCTCACCATCATGCTCAGCTAATTTTTGTATTTTTGGTAGAGATGGGGTTTCGCTGTGTTGGCCAGGCTGGTCTCGCCTGACCTCAGATGACCCACCTGCCTCGGGCTCCCAAAGTGCTGGGATTACAGGCGTGAGCCACCGCGCCTGGCACTTACATATCAACTTTTTGAAAAAAAAATTTTAGGGTAGAAAATCAGTTTTCTTAGGTCAATCTGATGGAAGTTTAATCTAAAAAAATCAACTGGGCAATATTTTTAAACATACAATTATAATAAAAGTACACTTTATAAATACATATATATGAAAAATATAGATTCACTTATTTTAGAAGCTAGGTCTTTCAAGTGCTGTAAGCTGCCAACATTCTCATTCATGTTAAATACTTACAGGTTTCAAGAGGTTTGTTCTAGCAAACAAACAAACAAAAAAGTAGGTCGAGCATGGTGGCTCATGCCTGTAATCCCAACACTTTGGGAGGCCGAGGTGGGCAGATGGCTTGAGGTCAGGAGGTAGAGGTTGCAGTGAGCGGAGATCACGCCACTGCACTCCAGCTTGGGCAACAGAAAACTGTTCTTCTCAAACCTGCCTTTTTATGGTTTATAATCTTTCATCCCTGATTCATATATTTGAATCTTTCTTTATCAATTTGGACCTTTAAAAGTACTTATGTTGTGGCTTTTTTAGAGGGCAGTACTATTTCAAGTTCCATTGGCTCATTCCATCTGTGGATTTTCTTTCCTAGTGATAGAGTTCCTCATATATTTTATACTTTCTTGATGATGAGCTCCTATTTTAACTGTAATTTTGTATTTTTAAAGGTTCCAAATAGGGTCTGAGTTAGGAAAGAATCTCTATGATGTGGTTTCTAAATGGTCTCTGCCCTGACTACAGAGTTTGTTGATTGGGAGACAAATTTCTGGCTTAATTTCTCAATGGAGCTTGGGGGTTCTGAAGCATTTGGATGATGTGAATTTGTGTTCTGCACTGTCATGAGCCATGAGTCAGGATTCAGGATCTGTGGTTCACACCACTTCCTCCATCAAGCAACTTATTGCCTGCTAGGACTCTGTGCCAGCAGAGGAGGTTTTTACTCATGAAGAGGTCAGCACTTCCCCAATTTTAGGTTCAATGCCAAGAGTTCGTTTTCAGTTCCTTGCTCTACAAGAAGACTGAGGGCTCAAGTCCTGACACAGAAGAAAACCCATGTCCTTAAAGTGTTTAACTAATTCTCACTAATCACTGTAGCTGTAGGTTTTCTTTTTATTTCTAGCTTCTTAGCTTCACTGTATATTACATTAAAAACAATATATATATATATATTTTGAGATGGAGTCTTGATCTGTCGCCCAGGCTGGAGTGCAGTGGCACGATCTTGGCTCACTGCAGCCTCTGCCTCCTGGGTTCCAGTGATTCTCCTGCCTCAGTCTCCTGAGTAGCTGTGATTACAGGCGCCTGCCACTAAGCCTGGCTAATTTTTATATTTTTAGTAGAGACAGGGTTTTGCCATGTTGGCCATGCTGGTCTTGAACTCCTGACCTCAGGCAATCCACCTGCCTTGGCCTCCCAAAGTGTGCTTGGATTATAGGCGTGAGCCACCACGCCCGGCCTCCCTTTTTTTTTTTTTTTTTTTGGAGACAGAGTCTCACACTGTCGCCCAGGCTGGAGTGCAATGGCACAATCTTGGCTCACTGCAACCTCCACCTCCTGGGTTCATGTGATTCTCCTGTCTTAGCCTCCCAAGTAGCTTGGATTACAGGCACACACCACCACACCCAGCTAATTTTTTGTATTTTTAGTAGAGACAGGGTTTCACTATGTTGGCCAAACTGGTCTGGAACTCCTGATCTCATGATCAGCCCGCCTCAGGATCCTAAAGTGCAGGGATTACAGGCGTCAGCCACCATCTTTTTCACACATTTCGAGCATGAGGGTGGTGGTTGTTTTCAAGTTAACTTAGTGCTCCATCTTAATTGGAAGTCTGCTATTGTTTGCTTGTTTTTTGTTTCAATTTATTTTTCAGTCAGTTCAGCTTTCTTTTTATGTATTTTGCTTCTATTTCTTAGGGATCATATCTTCTAGCTAGCTGATATTCAGAATGCCAATTAGAAAATATATATATTTTTTGAGCCAGAGTCTTGCTCTGTTGCCCAGGCTGGAGTGCAGTGGCATGATCATAGCTCACTGCAGCTTTGAACTCCCAGGCTCAAGGAATCCTCCCACCTCAGTCTCCTGAGTAGCTGGGACTACAGGTGTGTACCACCACATCTGGCTAATTAATTATTTTTTTTTAAGGAGAGATAGGGTCTTGCTATGTTGCCCAGGCTGGTCTTGAACTCCTGGCCTCAAGCAATCCTCCTGCCTTGGCCTCCCAAAGTGCTAGGGCCACAGGCATGAGCCACTACACCTGGCCCAATTAGAAATTTTTAAATAGTTTCAATTGTTGCTGGTAGTGAGTCATCTTCAGGGATGAACTCTTCCTTTGAGTCTTCAGGGTGCTGATTCTTTTTCTTGTTCTGTGATGTTTGTCATAGTTTCCAGAATTATTTGTCCTTCAGTGAGTAAATTAGACCTAGCTTTTGCTAAGGAACTGTGTGTGTGTGTGTGTGTGTGTGTGTGTGTGTGTGTGTTTTAGTTCAACCCATTTGGACACCTGGACTCCTACATCTGAACAGCAGGTGGGTGAGTACAGACCAATTGGAGAATCCGGTAAGTATTCATCTAAGTGAAGCTCAGTGGAACTGAGGAAGTATTGCCTTCTACCTTTACCGATGGCTTTTCTGAAAAACTACATGAAAACTACAAGCCACCGCAGGCTTGACCAGAAATGCTTCAGTTTCAAAGGCATTTGCATTTGCTGTAGCCTTTGACCAAGCCACTCTTCCTCCAGAGAGTGTCAGCACTCATTCCCTCATCTCTGAAGATTTTGCCCGAACATCATCTTTTGTCGGCACCGTCCCTAAAAATTCTTTTTATATTTCTAATCTCTTTTATTTCAACCCTGTTTCCTTTCTCTTCATTTCCTTTCCTTTTTCCCCATCACACTTATCACCTCTCAACATACTATATTATTTACTTATTCTTTGTTTTGCTTACTGATGCAACCCCAGTGCCTAAAACAATGCCCAGCACAGTGTTGATGTTCAATGAACATTTATTGATAAATTGAATGAATAAATGCTTTGCCACTAGGGTTCTTCTTTCTCCTACTCTCCCCTACAGAATTTGTGTATGGGCCTTCATCTTTTGGAACATGTGATACAGTATAATTTTCCTTTAGTTCCTGCTGTCTACATAGGAGTTCTAATCCTGGATAAACACAGAGTGTTACTGATGATGGGATGGGAAGAGTACCTAAGAACAGTTTAGTGTCTGACCTGAATGAAAGGCCTCTTCTCCGGATCCACCAGCAAGATGCAATTTTGAACCATAACTTGGGCCCTTGATATTTTAAAACTCTTGATACATATCATCAAATTATATTCGGAAAAGTTATGCCAACATGCCAATTTCTCTTTTCTCTACAGTCTCATTATTAATTGATTAATTATTATTTTTTTGAGACAGGATCTCACTATGTTGCCTAGGCTGGTCTCAAGCTCTGAGCCTCAAGTAGTCCTCCTGCCTTAGCCTCCTGAGTATTTGGGATTACAGGTGTGAGCCACCAGACTTGGCCATTGTCAATTTAAACTAAAGAGTAGCTACCATGCAGAGTGAATGCACTCCTAAGGTTAAACTCTCAGTGTTTCTTCTCAAAAGTTATCCTAAAAAGGAAAGAATGCCGAATGGTCTTTGAGTCTATTATTTATTGCCACAAAAAAGTACAGTGATCACAAAATATCATTGGTATTTAACCATGCACTTTCAGTGTTGATGTCTCCGGGGTCAGCTGGAGGTTGGCTGGGTGGCTCTAATGATCCTGGCTGGGTTTGCTGAAGTACCTGGTGGTCAGCTGGCTGTTGGTTGATCTAGCCTGGCTCAGTTTGGCCCCCGACATCTCTCATTCTCCTCTTATTCCAGGCCTGCTCTCATGGTGATAGCACAGCAACAAGAGAGAGAGGGCAAGCTCAGACGTGCAAGTACTTTACATGCCTCTGCTTGTGTTACACTGGGTGGGTGGTTCAGGGAATGAATCAGAATGTCCAACCACAGGTGGAGGTGACTGCAAAGTTAGAGGGTAAAGGGTGTGGCTTCAGGGGGGCTGAAGAATTGAGGCCCTTTTATGTGATCCACCACAATCTTAGAAAAGAGTTACTTCCTGTTGTCATTTAATTTTTCCTACTGAAGGAATAAGGTTGGAAAAAGGGAAGAAGCTCTTTTTATGAGTGAATATAAAATTCTGGACAGGATAAAAGCCAGGACCCAATTTTTATTACATTTAAAAAGTAATAGGGATTATATAACAACTGTGTAAGAAAAAAAGAAGACTCTATAGGATGTACTCTTTGGAATAAAATGGAAAGAAATACAAGTTCTTGGGCATATATAACTTGCCCAATTGTTTGAACAAATTAATTCTAATCTGAACAAGTTTTAATGCTAATTCAATCAGAAGTTCCAGATATTAAAAAAATCTCTTTGTAGCTGTATTCTCCCAGCTTTTAAAGATATGAAGGTTCTTAGGCTGATTGAGTCACCTCTGCTCATTTCTCTGTTTACTGTTTCAGAAAAAACCGTTTCCCTCTTTCTGATATAATACATTTAAATTATTTTTCCCATTTTTATACATGTTCAAATTCTGTCTCCATCTAAGTTCATTACTGCCCATCCTTCCTCACCAGCAGAGACAATTGCTCTTGTTCCCTTTTCCTGTAGCACATTGCTTATTAATTTTTAATGGCATCATATTGTACTCGGGAGCCAGGGTTGGCGAGTTGGGTCAGGGAGACTACTCACACTGGAATCAGAAGCCAAATCTCAACTGGAGGAGAAGGATGCATCATTTTATTGTTAGACCATGCGCTCCCTGAGGGCAAGGACTGCCACTGACCCCTGTGTCTGGCACAAGACCTAACGTGTAACAAGTATTCAATAAATGGTTACTTGAATGAGATGGTGTGTGGTTGAGTGCTCGGGCCCTGGAGCTGGCTCCTTGTTCTCAAATCTTGGCTATGTTGTTTACTAACTGTGTGTCTTTGGGCAAGTTAGTTAACTTCTCTATGCTTTTTTTTTTTTTCTTTTTCAGCTTAAAAGAGGGCTATAAAGGTAACTATTTCATAAGATGATACATAAAAGGCATGTCAGAATTTATGACTGTTACTATTATTGCTGGAGGCTCTTAGGGAAGGAGGATGTTACAGATTGAATCACATCCTCCAGAGAAGATATAATGTAGCCCTAACTTCACCCAGTACCTCAAATGTGATTCTATTTCCTTATTTGGAGGTAAGGTCTTTACAGAACTAATCAAGTTAAAGTGAGGTCATTAGGGTTAGCCCTAATCCAATATGATGGTGTCCTCATAAAAAGGAAAAATGTGGACACACACACACATACACACACACACAGAGTCACACAAAGATGAAGGCAGAGATCTACAAGCCAAGGAATGCCAAATACTGCAAGAAAACCACTGGAAACTAGGAGAGTGGGGTGGAACAGATGCTTTCTCACAGCCCTCAGAAGAAACCAGCCCCCGACTCCTTGATCTCAAACTACTAGCCTTGTTTAAGCCACCCAACTTGGGGTTCTTTATTCTGGCAGCCTTAGCAAACTCGCACAGAGGGGCCGTGGGAACCAGCAGCCCACATCCTTCTTTGGTGACTGCACACTGACCGTGGATTCCTGGCATCCAGTTGTACTCTTTGAGCTTCCATCTCTTCTGCATACCTCATGCTCCTGGCACATTTTTGAACGGTTATGCCAGGTCCAGGAGCCCAGGACCCCACAGGATATTTTGTGACAAGGCAGTAGTCTTCAAGATAAAACTCAGTGACCTTGACATCAACTATTCTATTCTCAGATCTCCAAGGTAAACCTGTTGGACAAAAGTGTCTAAGCCTATTCCCAGTCATAAATGTGATATGTAATTCCTGCAGCGCTGATAAAGGTTAGCCTGATCCTCCATAACTCCCTTCACTTATTCTCGTAGAGAGCCGTCCTCTAAACTGTGTCTGGAGCACAAGCTATGTGTGTCACTTTCCCCCCTACAGTACGTAATTAATGAGCTGTCAGCATATTAATTGGAAAAGTTTGGCCATAGAAATCAGGAGACCTGGCCGAGTGCGGTGTCTCACACCTGTAATCCCAGCACTTTGCGAGGCCAAGACAGGTGGATCCCTTGAGATCAGGAGTTTGAGACCAGCCTGACAGAGATGCGGTTTCGCCTGACATAGCTGGGCATGGTGGTGCACACCTGTAATCCCAGATACTTGGGAGGCTGAGGCAGGAGAATTGCTTGAACCTGGGAGGGGAGGCTGTAGTGAGCCAAGATCATGCCATTGCATTCTGGCCTGGGCAACAACAGCGAAACTCGGTCTCAAAACAAACAAACAAACAAACAAACAAATAAATAAATAAAAGAAATCAGGAGACTTGAAGTCCAATCTTGATTTCAGAGTAAGATTAAAGCAGAATACTATATGCCTCACTATAAATGATGATCTAGTTCAGATTTTCTCTTTATGCCTTAGGAGAAAAGTGATTTTCAGTTAGAATAAATCTGAAGTCAGCCCAGGACGTGTAGAAAAAATGCAGTATCAGCCGGGCGTGGTGGCTCATGTCTGTAATCCCAGTACTTTGGGAGGCCAAGGCGAGTGGATCACCTAAGGTCAGGAGTTCGAGACCAGCCTGACCAATATGGAGAAAACCCGTCTCTACTAAAAATACAAAATTAGCCGAGCGTGGTGATGCATGCCTGTAATCCCAGCTACTTGGGAGGCTGAGACAGGAGAATTGCTTGAACCTGGGAGGCAGAGGTTGCAACGAGCCGAGATTGCACCATTGCACTCCAGCCTGGCCAACAAGAGCAAAGCTCCGTCTCATAATAATAATAATAATAATAATAAGAAGAAGAAGAAGAAGAAGAAGAAAAGAAAAATGCAATATAAGATGCCTCTCTGTCTCCAAATCAGTCCGTCAGGTTTTTCCTTCTCCCAGTCCTCCCCACACTTTTTCTAATAATAGAATATTTTCCGTCTAAAGAATAAATCAGCTTCTAACCACCCAGTAAGAGCCACATGGTTTGTCTTTTAGAGGCTTGGAAGGAGATCATGCTGTTTCCATCTTGGGAGTCTGTGATATGAGCCATAGGACACAATATGGTTGCCTAGTGGTAACCCTTGTCCTGGGATGACACTGGGTGTTAGGCTGTAGCCTGAAGCTTTCAAAGAAGCATCTCCATAGCTAGGAATGTATATAAACCAGTGCACAACTGGTTTACACAAAGGGAACTTAAAAAATTGCTGCCCATGTGGTTTGTTTAGGGTTCTTATAGGTAAACACAAGGAACTTGCTACAAAAGCTCTCCTCTTTATTCATGAATTTGTGAGCACATATTATGCTTTTTTGATAGATAATTTTTTTCTTGGGACTTTAAAAAAATCATAGCAGCTGGTAGCCTTCTGTGTTGTTTTATTGCTTACATCTAGCGAGAGCATAAGGCAGGATACAGATTGTTATGTGTTGTCCTAGACTTCCGTTTGCAATAAGGAGCATACACAATGCCATACCAAAGTGAGTTTATTGACATTCCTTGAAGATGGTGTGATGGAAGAGAAAGCGCGGCCTGAGTATCACGTGACATTTCTCTTGTTGATGTAAGCAAAATCAGCCCAGTAACGTGGACCTCTCCTGCTATTGACTAGAACAGACTTTTGAACAAAATTGTTGTAGACATTTCCTTAGATAAATTGGAAGCTGCAGGAAGTAGGCTAAAGGAACAATATTTACTCTATATACTACCTCTAGGCACCTTTTTTTTCTACTAGAACAAAGGGACTATGTGTCGCTAACAGGAAAATAACACTTTCTCTTTTGGACCATTTATGATGGCTGGAACATCCATCCCAGATTTTTATGATATAGTATTGCAGTAGTTTTAATAATGAACACTGAAGTACGTAATAATAATAATAATAAAGCACCACATTTGTTATGTAAAGTTCTAACTACTTTCATTTGAAAGTGTTTCATCTTGACTGGGAAAATATTTGTGGTAATTGAGAAATTTCTGAACCCAAATTTTGGACACATGGTTTGACACATGGACTGACAATATGATGGATGTAATATTAAAACTATCCTGGAAAACTCAGCCATTGGCTTGCCACACAAATATACTTACTGTTCAAGGACATATGGTCATGTATTAAAAGAAAATTTAGGTCTTGCATGTTTAACGTTTGCTCCCCCAAATCATATGTCTCTTTTTCTTAATTTTTTCACCACTCTCTAGGCATCTTCACAACCTCCAGTAATTTATATACATAAGAAATTACAAAGAGTTCAGTAGATTTAGAATACTTCTCCTGACTCCACAGAGTCAATTTCCATTTTTAGGATTATCATCTTCACACTGTAGAATAAAACATTTGTGATATCCATGGAATTATTATTATAACACTTTATAGATTTTTAAAAGCATTTTTCGAAGGTTGTAACATAAATCTTCTCTTATTTATTGCTCTTGTTTGTCCCCTGATTAAAAGTGTTACACTCTTACTAAAACCAAATCTAAAAGATCTTGTTTTAGGGAGATTGTGGCTTATAAATTTATAAGTGATTAATTTTGCAATTTGCCTCCATGGAGAAAACTCATGCTTAAAAAAAAATTACAGGTGGTAACAAATAGATCTGTCTGCCGAACTATATAATTTAGGGTGGTTTACACCTCCACGTAAGTGAAATTTAGTTCTATAGCTATTTCATTTCATATACACATTGAATGAAAAATTATATATAATTTAAACATCAGCCTTATAAATAAGGTAAACATGAATTTCCATAACTTGTTTCTGGGTTCCTCTTCTCTTTGTTTTTCTTCCTTAAGGATTCTATGCAAGGTTGCAATAAAGTATTACAAGCTTCATCTTCTTTCAGGTGACCGTGACATCAGCATTTCTTCATGAAATTTTGCATTTTTGTGAAATAATGTTCCTGTTATGCTTTGTGGGATAGATCTAGAGCTGTGACATCAGCAGTGCTGGTAGATAAGGAAACGTTAGTTGAAAAATCATGTATGCCAAAGTTACCTATCTATATATAATTTCTGAGATACTGCATTCTTTTTGTATATGGTTAGAATAGATATTAATTAATCTAATTAATAGATTAATTCGTTATTTATATAAATTGTAAAGCTCTCCAGGAGCCGGTCCATCTTGTAAACAGCTTTTCTCCCTTTCCAATGCCTGACAAATAATGTAAGTACTAGAAAGAGACTGTTTGAATTAATGAGTATTTACATATGTATAATACCAAGTTCTAAAGATAAAAGATGCCCCTATATTAGAGATGCTGTTGCAAGAGTTAGAATAAGGGTATGGTTCAATTATTTGCATAGTCCTTATGTTCTGATTTCATAAATAAAATAATAGCTCCATTGGAATCCATTATTTTTCAGATGCTGAATGTGTACTGAATTTCACATATCCCTCAAATTCTTTATCATATAACTTACACATTCCATCCTGTCTCAGTAAATTCTTTTTAGACAATAAAAGGCTAAATTTCTATAATGTATACTCCTTGATTGACACCGGACACATTGCTGCAAGGGGTGCTGGGCATTGTAGATACTTCCTACTAAAAGAATGCTTCTATTTTTATTTGTTTATTTTTGAGATGGAATCTCCCTCAGTCACCCAGGCTGGAGTGCAGTGGCACAATCTTGGCTCACTGCAATCTCTGCTTCTCGGGTTCAAGTGATTCTCCTTCCTCAGCCTCCCAAGTAGCTGGGACTACCGGCGTGTGCCATCACACCTGGCTAATTTTTGCATTTTTAGTAGAGATGGGCTTTCACCATGTTGGTCAGGCTTGTCTCAAACTCCTGACCTCAAGTGATCTCCCCATCTTGGCCTCCCAAAGTGCTGGGATTACAGGCATGAGCCACCGCTCCCGGCTGGAATGCTTTAGAGTGTAGGAAACACAAATAACACACTGTCCAGACACAAACTGGTATAATGAGCCACTAGGCCTGGCTTCACAGGAAATTCACTTCGTCTTACATTTCTCCCTTGTTTTAATATGGAAAACAATAATGTGACATTTAAATAGTCGGGTCTCTTGAGCTCTTCTTTTTCCCAGTGAAGAAAAACACTTTCATTTATGACCTATTTCAGACAACATGGATAACAACGTTAGAAAAATAGCAAATGACCATTATGGTTGGGTTTATTTCAAATGTAATTGAGAGGTTAGGCTGTCTTTGGAGCCTGCAACTGTTTTTCTGACAACCTGAAGTTTTCTGAGACATGTTTTCACTGAATGCTAAAAGAAATTGGATATTTATTTTGACACAAATCAACGTGCCTTTGGGGTGTTACGTTTCTGCCCCAGGAGGATTACTATGGGTGAAGGAGAAGTACTGTGTTGCCCTTGATCCCTAACAAGCACCATCACTCTTTGCAGCTTCCTAGTGTGGTCCCGATGGACAATCGAATGTAAAGGAACTTGAACTCCATGATTAAGAAAGGAAAAGGAAAAAAGAAAACGTGAAAAAAACCAATATCAAAGTTTAAAAAAAGAAGGGTTTGTCTGCCAAGCAAACAAAAGTCATGGCTTTAACAAAAGTCATGGTATCATCTACACATTTTGTTTTCCTTTATGAAGAACTGTGGCTAGACTAAACAAAATAGAACAGTACAGAACTCAGGGATTCAAACCAAGATAATATGTCCTTCTTCCCTTTCTCCAGTTGGCATTGCCACATTCTACACAAGACAATGGGGGCTGAAGCCTCATCCTTCATGCTACATCAATCAAGAAGGTTTCTTTCTTGGACATGTGCACAAGTTTGTCCTTCTTGTGGTGTGAGTATTCACTAACAATGCTCCCCCTCCTAAACTTCTCTTGAGTTGAGCCCACAATCCCCGCAACCATTGGGATGCGATGTGTTTTCTTGCTGTTGTTAATCGTTGGGAGTGTCATATTTGCACCGTGTGTCTAGGCTAGTTCCGGCTGATGGGACTGATGCCACATGTGAATCATGAGTTGAATGTATAAAAATTTCAGCTTTGCCACTGTTGTCCTTTGGATGGATATTATGCACAGGGAAAAGTAGATAGAGAGGAAAACAAAGAGTTGATCAGCTCCTAGTTCTGGAGTTGGTTGTTAGAAATTATAAAAAATGGTGGCTCTGCTCAGAAGACATGGGCATATAAAAGCTTGGAGTGCTTAACGCTCACATTTTCCCTTAAATGATAGAAATGGAAGTAAACATTTATTACCATTTGGTCAAGTGTAGCTTAACTTGCATTCATATTTCATTGTTAGTAATGGAGGTATGTGGAGATATACACAGACCTTGAGACAGCTGTTTTTTTAATATTGCATACAGGCTAGCAGTTCATTGAAAACAGAGGAGAGAAGCCTGAAGGTTAGATCTTAGAAGAAGGCAGTTCTTCATGCACAGCTTTTGTCAATCCTGATTTGGTTTGAAAATAAAAATCATGGAATACCAAAATCAAAGGAGAGTTGATTAAGGGAAAGGGAAAAGGGGATCATCCCAGGAAGGGTGATGTCACTGGCCAGGAAAATGTCAGGCGAGGTTCCATGTCCTCACTCAAGTCCAAAGGTGCTGGTTTCCTCTACTGCTGTTAACAGCTTTTCATACAACATGGAGTACGAGGGATACGGTGGAAGATCCAGTCGGTTGAAGCATGTGTGTGCCCTGAATGGGGAGAAGAGATCGGTGAGAGTGTTTGTTTCGATACAACTGGTTCTGGATCTGTGACTGTCTGAAGTTGTGATTCAAAAGGGAATCAAAAGTGAGCAGGACTGTGATTCAGGACCACCATAAAACATTGCACACTAAAGAGCCATATTCCTGTAGAATGAATAGACCGGTGGAAGGAATGGAATAACTAAAAATGGGTTGTTTGCATTTGCAAGCAAACCAACTACACTAGAATGACACTAGCAAACTGATTATAAACTCTATGGTATCAGCCTGATTTGCAATTGCGTTATAAATTTTGATGTGGTCGATGAAGGAGGCAGAAATATAATTAGTATTGAAGGATTATATTCCTAAGTCTTCTTGCCCAGCTCTGATTTCTGAGCCTCTGTGAACCACATGCATCTATTTAGAGGAACTTGAGATGGCCTGGAATTCTGAGATCCAGTTCTCCATTCAAGTCAAGTGTGCGCTGGAGACAAGTCTGACTCCTCTACCCCAGTAGAACCCACAGAACCTAAAGCTGAAGTGCTACATTTCCAAGAAAAGCTGCCCATGTGAGCCAGTCCTCCCCGGATGCCTGGAGAGTCCTGGCACCCAGAGTTCTAGTTTGCTTCATGTGTTTCCTCCTGCATGGCCAGTGTCTGCCTTAGACAAGGAATGTCTTCCTCGCCAGAGGCTAACACCTGGACCTGGAAGACTCATGTGGGTCTCCAGCAGTGGGTACAAGAAGCCCAGTACACATAGATCCCTTGCTGTGGAGCCTTGAATCACCTGACTAGCTGCTCCCTGCCAGTAGTTCTTTGTTTCTACAGAATCTTTGGCTGATGCTGAGCCTGTACCATAGTAGGGAGAAAGGTGGATGGGTGCAGGTGAAAGTTCATTTCCTGCCTTTTCCTCCCTAAGAGTAGTGTGTTGCAATGGTGTTTTGAGACACCAACCAGCACAGAAAAGGGCACTCTAAAATCAAACCAAATCAAATCACAAAACAAACATACAAAGAAACAAACAAAACTAAACTCTCTTCATTAGAGTTTTATTTGGGATATTAAACTCTTCTTTTCATTACAAGATCCCTAGGGGACTTGTGTATTATTCACACCTTTGTTTTAAAGTATATAAATCAGAGTATCAGATCACTGCCCAGGCTGATGCAGCACTCAGGTTATGGGGGGAGATTATTTTGGGAATGAGGAAGATGGGAAGAGGAAAGGGGGAAGGTGGGGCTTCCTGCCCAGCGAGAATCTAGGGAGGATGCTGGTGTTTTCGTCTGCCCAGCACCCATTCCTCCTCCTGGCAGTCCTTGGGGAACTTCCCTAACCCCTACCTCCCTCCTCCCTGTCCCATCCCCGCTCAAACTCCAAAGGCAGGCATAGGGTAGTAGAGTGTCTGGTCTTAGGCCTTAAAGACATAATTGGGAAGAAACATATGAATAGAGATTAGCAGAATTCTTAGACTGTTATCTAAGATTCATACAGGCCTTCCTTTACTTTAAAAGAAAATAATTGAAATACTTTATCTAGATGTAAATATTTGAGTGAAAGGGAACTCAGTAAATCGACTAGGATGATTACAGTGATTTCTCTCTATGTTAAAAAGATTGCAATGAAACTAGAACATACATTGGGCTATGGCTAAACAGGCGAAGTAGGGCAGAGAAATCCCAAGCATGCTTTTGGAACTAGCTGAATTAGCCAGGGGCGAGATAGGAGCAGGCATCATCTTCGTAGTTTTCTTCCTCTGGTCATTTTAACTGGCACTCATGAGTGGAAATATTACAGAAAAAAAAAATCATCTTTACAAATTAGTTGGAACCAAATTAATTCTGTAAAAGATCATTTCTGGGAGTAAACAGAAAGCATTGGTGAATAGCACCTAGTCTGAACACCCACGGTTTCCTTACTAGTTGTTTTTATTGCATTTATTTAGAGCCTTGGTGAACTCCCTTAGTTTGTCATCTAGAATGAACCAACACAATCAAATCATGATCCAATTCAGCATTCCTAAGAGCTCGCCATCCTCCAGGTGTGGTTCTGACAGCACCGAGTGCCGCTTACCTCATTCCTGTGCACCAAACCAAGCATTGCCCGGTGGTGTGGGGCAGTGGACAGCAAGAAACCAGGGCTTGGAAGACCTCTATGCTGACCCCAGTCTAGCCACTTACCAGCTTTATGACTCTGGAAAAGTCAGTTAATCTTCCTGAGCCTCAGTTTTCTCACTTGTAAAGTGGGGATAATAATATATGCTGCGTGCACCTCAGAGGGTTATGGGGAGGATCAACGCTAGAACACACGTAAATGCGTTTTGTAACCTGTGAATCATCATTTAAACATAAGATTCTCTTAATGCAACCATGATTGTGATAATGATTTGGGGAACTGTGTCATACTTGTGGCAGCTGAAGCCTCTGGGGTTGTGCACGTGACTTACTGGCAGGTGACTCACTCTTTTCTCACACTTGGTACGACGGATGTTTTGGAGATCCGCACGGGTCTTTCAATTGTGTCGAATTCCACGCCATTGGTGTCAAGCTAGGGTTCCAGCATTTTGAGATAATTTTGGATTGGGTTATGCCAATCCCTGTATTGTTTATCCTTCTAACTGTGTCATCTACACAGTTGATCTCCCTGTCTCCTCTATTTTTTCCAAGTTATAGATTGAAATGTTAACCAACATAGGGCCAAAGAAAGTCTTGCTCCTCTCTACTAGAGACCACTTTAAGGTTGGCTAGAAACACACAAAAGAGGCAGCAGTCACTCCTCTTTGCTGCCAATTGTTCAGCCGGTTATGTAAGCTGTGTCTTCCCTTCATGCCAATCTTCTTCTACTGCCTAACTATAGCCTTGTTCTCTTCAGATAGGCCTTGCTCTCTTCCCTGCTAAATTTACTTTTTCAAGTTTGTCAGTAACCTCTTGATCCCTAAGTCCAGAAGCCTATACTCTACTCCCTCCTGCTCCAGCTCTTTAAAAGCATTTGACAGCTCTTCCTCTGGAACATCTTCCTCCTTGGCTTCTCTTTGGTTTCTCAATGGCTGCCATTTTCTCTGCTGAGCTCCCTGATGGCACCCTCAGGCCTCCTTTGTAGGTCCTCTTCTGGCCTTAGGTACTAGAGAGCAGCATTTTTCAGCTTGGCACGATTCACTTTTCAAACTGGATAACTCTTTGTTGTGGGAGTTGTTTTGTGCATTGTGAGATGTTTAGCAGCATCCTTGGCTTCTACTCAATAGACACCAGTAGCACCCCTTCCCCTCAACCAAAAATGTCTCCAGACATTGTCAACTGCCTCCTGTGGGGGAAGAGAGGCAAAGTCGCCTTCCCTAGCCCCACCTTGAGAACCATTGCCACAGAGTAAACCAACTACTAACTTAACCAGGCCTCCAACTCCACCCCAGGCCTGGGCTCAGTTTACATCTGCAGTGAAACATGTTCATATTAGAATTTTGTTTGCAACTTTTAGGCCAGTTAATTGCCTAAATGACTCATAGCTTTGATATCCCTGGTCCCTGCCCCAAAGGTAAACCCAAAGATTCTCCCCTCTCCTTTGTTCTGTCTCCACACTGCCCAGTGCTACTTTGACTCTGACCTAGCTTCTGTGCTTCTCTTTCCTTCCAAGCCTTTCCTCTGTCCTCCTTTGAGCTCTTGTTCAAAGTAAAGAAACTTTGCCACCTCCTTAAGCTCTTTCCAGATGCTGCCTCCAGGTCCTAGTGTCCCCTTTCCAGTCCTCATGGCTGGAAACTGCTCACTGCCCCACACGCTGTGACGTGGATGGACATTCTTCACACTCCCTACTGTCAATTCCATGTCATGACTTTGCAATCCTTGATCAGTTTCCATTCCTTTGAATCTCATGTCATTTAGATAATTTATTTTTAAAACCATAGGTTTTGGCTGGCATTTCATTTTAATGAAATAGGATAGAGTAGAAAATAGATTTTATTGCAGATAATAAGGGTAAAGTGCTGTTTTGAGGAACTTGAGTTTCAGATATACACACACATACGTGCAAATGAGCACATGTCCTGAGTTGTGATATAAAAGGCATTTCTTTCTGTGGACTATGGTTTAAAAAGCTTGAAAATAAGTGATCTAGATAGATCTTTGGTTCCTTCTGACCCTCTGAACTTCTAACTTACTATAATTATTATCTGGCACTTTGCTTAAGTCTTCCTTTCCATTTCAAGTCCTCCTACCAGACTGTGTGGCAACTAAGTCCACAGGTCTGACAGGGTGAACACCCAAACCCCCAGTTCCTTGACCTCAACTCCAGTGACAGTCCTGCCTCTCATCTACTTCAACTATGAAATTATATCCCAGAAGCCCCTACCCTCAAAGTCATTTCTCCTGACCCTCACACATCTTTTAGCAGGCAGGGACTTGGATTGACACAAAGGTTTTATGTAGCCTGGGCTATGATCGGGTTTTGCTGTGGTGGTGTCTGGCGCTCTCATCTGGGAAGCCAGTTGTCTTTCCTTTCTGCAGAGGGAAGACCTGAGGAAAGAGCTGAAGGCCGCCTCTCCCAGAATTCAGGCCACATGCACTGTGGCTCGCAGTACCTGGGAAGCCCATGCCACCCGGGGTCTGCTTTGCTTCGTGCCTGCTCAGGGCTTCCTGCCACCTGCCATGGCCAGGCCAGGTCTTCCTGAATGACAGTTTCTGGAAGTCAGAGGTTCTTTCCTTCTATCCACACATAGATGACATTTTTTTTACGTTCTTGGATCTTCAGACACTGTCCAAGGGAGACTGGACAGGGGTCACTATTTAGGGGGTTATTTTCAGTGTCCTCTTAGAGGCATTTGCTTCTTGTCCCAAGAAGAGGTCCCTGCTTCCCCAAGAAACCATCTCTGGGGCTTGTGGTGCAGCAGCCCTCTTAGGGGTGCCTTGGTCCAGATATGAAGAATCTGTTCATAAGCCCAGTGTCTGCCTTAGAAGTTCCCTGTGTGGGTTAATAATATTAATGTATATTTCAAAGCTTCCAAAGCAAATACAGAAATTACATTCAATCTGTGACCCCAGATAACAGAGGCAATGACTCCCATTTCCTAAATAATAGAGACTCCTCAGCACAGTCTTTTCTTTTTTCTTTCTTCTTCTTTTTTTTTTTTTTTTAAATTTAATTTGATACAGGGTCTCACTCTGTTGCCCAGCTGGAGTATGGTGGTGCAATCACAGCTCACTGCAGCCTCGGCCTCCTGGGCTCAAGTGATCCTCCTGCCTCAGCTTCTCAAGTAGCTGGAACTAAAGGTGCACGCCACCATGCCCAGCTAAGTTTTCAAATGTTTTGTAGAGATGAGGTCTTGTCATGTTGCCCAGGTTGGTCTTGAACTCCTGGGCTCAAGCAATCCACCTGCCTAAGCCTCCCACAGTGCTAGGATTACAGGCGTGAGCCACTGCACTCAGCCAGCAGGGTCTCTGTTTGTGGCTCACCAAACGCTTTCTCAACTGCATCCCCTGTGATGATGTTCCGGGCATCTTACCCTCTGCACTGGCCGGCCGCACCTTCCTGAACATGTGCTGCCATTCCCTGCTGTCAGACCTTGCATGTGCTATTGCTTCAGCCTGGAAGGCCCCTTCTCCCTATTCCTCATCTCCCAATGTTCCCCTAAATGCCAGTTTCTTTGTGGCATGTTCTCTAGGCAACTCGATTAGGAGTCTCTGTTTCACACTCTCGCAGCATGCTGCTCTTCACCCTGTGCTCCTCTGATTCTACCTTGTGCTGTGATTAGTTACTATCAGGCCGTGTTCTCCCTAGATTGCCGGT
The DNA here is from genome assembly GCF_000951045.1 of Mandrillus leucophaeus. Classification (NCBI taxonomy): domain Eukaryota; kingdom Metazoa; phylum Chordata; class Mammalia; order Primates; family Cercopithecidae; genus Mandrillus; species Mandrillus leucophaeus. The sequence continues at coordinate 249,365 of NW_012102565.1, read as the reverse complement.
TCCCACGGGCAGGTGTGTGGTTGTAGCTCAGCCCCTCCTCAAGCTGCATGCTGTAGGGGTAGGCTATCATCAGTGATGACTCAAGCTGCATTTCTCTAAAATAAAAGCAAGATGTTTCCAAATAACTATATTATTGAAATCTATCATTCAACTTAACAAATGGAAATTCTGCCTTTTTAGTCTTCTTTTCTTGCCAGACTTAAAATCACTAGGTTTAGCTATTGGTGGAGCCATGCAAACAAGACAGACCCTTGGAGCTGAGGGTCTGCTGAACGGCGTGGGTGAAGCCAGGGCTGAAGCCTGCACCAGGGTGTTCAGCTGTGGTTAACCAGCTGGGCACGCCCACGAATGCTGACTGACACCAGGCGAATTGTCCTCGGGGAAAATCTGGAAACGCTAGATGAAAGCTATAGTCCAGTAAATCCTTCTGCAATAAGGATTTAGCAAAAGTGTCTGGGTGGCCATGTAGAAAGAGAGCTGAGTTCAATGCAAAGCTTCTTTATAATTAGAACGTATCCTATTAACAAAAGATAATAGGGGTCCATCTTTTCTTCTGTCTGTTGCAGCAGCGTTTCTCACTACAGCGCTATGCACCACTGTCTCTTCAGTGCTTCCTGATTAGGAATGCACTACCCAAAGCGGCATAGAAAGGATTCAGGAAGTGCTGGGATTAAAACTCACAGTGCGGGGAATTTCTTCTGTAAAACTGCCTGGAGCCCCAGTGTCTCCTTTTTCACATTTATCCCACAATAGATGTGCTTTCTAAATAGAAGTCACCATAGAGACCCAGAGATACGTGTGGTCTCATCCCCACATGTTTTAGAACTTGGTAGGAAAAATCCGACACATCACGCATATATAATGATCCTATGAAGTATTAAGAGATACGCTGCAGAAGTACCGATACGATGCTCGAGGCGTTACTTCCAGGTTCCAGCTTTTTTATATTAATGTCCTTGCCTCTGCCCTCTCCTGTGTGAGACATTCATCTTTAAATTAAGTTGGGCTGTGAGAGCATCCCATGACTGACACATGGACCAAGATATTACCGCTGAAATACCATCAGTCATCAAAACCTCCCTAAGAATAATATAGTTTCAATCCAAGTCTCACAGCTACCTCACCTTCACCTTTCCCTAATAACTGCCATGACAATACTTTGGGTGACCGGAAAGAATTCCATCCCAAAGGATGGTCACTCAAAATCAAATAGCAAAGTATACTTTGCCCTCTTCAGCAGGTTTCCCCGAAGGCTGGCAGGAGCTCTGTACCTGGGGAGAGAGGTAATTTTCCCCCATTTCTCTATGCAGAAGCGCCGAAGCCCATTGCTCCCACGGAGGGCTGCGAAGCCTTCGTAGGGCACGCTGGATGTTCCCGTGACAAACTGCAGTAATCTCAGCCTCTGCTCATTATTGAAGCGCTCCACTGCGGCCCAGAACCAGCGGATCACAAGATGCCCATCGTGGTAACCTGCACGAGGCAAAGGGAGGGAGGAAGACAGGATGCGGAGAAAAGAGGAAGGGGTGAGGAGGGGGAGACAGATCAAACACATCAGGTATGATAGGAACGGAATCGCGGTTTTTGATCTGATTTCTCTCATGATGGCCTTTAGAGAGGTCTAAAACAATTTGTGCAACTAGGTCAAGTTTTAGAACAAGAGTAGATTCAGAAAATAGTCAATTTATAAAAGGACTTTATGTTCTGAGGGATGTTCTCAGAGATGTCTGCTTTCTATTTAAACAACTGGGACTCCACTTAAAATGCCCCTGCCTGATATAGGTGTAGATAAGGAATAGAATGGCCTGGTAGAGACCAAAGGGCCCATGAACACAATATTGCATCATGTTTCCTTTGTTCTGCTGTCTTAGCTCTTGGCAACCACATACCACGGGAGAGTCTAGGACTTACCAGTCCAGGCTGGAGGTGAACAGCCAGTTTGGTGAACAGGAGATCCCAGGCTCTCCCCTTGAGCAGCTGCTCTCAGGCCAGCCCTGGGTGGATACATGCTGGGCCCATGGATTAAGTATTGGGTCCCTCTCATAGTAAACGGGGGAGACCATGCTTGGCTATATCAATTAAATGATTTGCCATTGACTGCAAATGCAAGAGGCATTCAGAGAGAGAAGAAATTCATGTGTGCCAAGGTAGAAGCAAGGAAAGCTTCAGAAAGGAAGTGAAGCTACGAGCAGTGTGCGAAGGGCTTGTGCAAGTGGAGGGAAGGAGGAGGACATTCCTGGCAGGAAAAATAAAGAATAACAAGAATGAGGAGGAAATATGCAGGCAACTGTAAGCCATTGGAGTAGAGGCGTGTCTGGTGAAGGCAGGAAGGAATATTTCTGGGGGGTGTTATGGGGCTTTAACAGCCTGGCAGAGAATTTTTTTTGAGATAGAATCTCACTCTGTTGCCCGGGCTGGAGTGCAGTGGCACAATCTCGGCTCATTGCAACCTCTGCCTCCTGGGTTCAAGGGAACCTCCTATCTCAGCCTCTTGAGTAGCTGGTTCTACAGGCATATGCCACCACACCTGGCTAATTTTTGTATTTTTTTTACAGGTGGGGTTTCACCAGGCTGGTCTTGAACTTGTGAGTTCAAGCAATCTGCCTGCCTTCCAAAGTGCTGAGATTAAAGGCAGGAGCCACCATGCCCAGCAAGGCAGACAGCGGTTTTCATACTATACCAGTTTTATAATATAAGAGGCTTTGCGGGGCTGAGTGTACTGGGGACATGAGGGAGGCTGAGGTGATGCCCCTAGCTCACTCTCTACTGCACTGATGGATTTCTCTGTGGTATTTTAAATGAAGAGTTTTGAGGCTAACAAAACCCTTCAAATCTAGAAGTAATAAGGAACTTGTTTTGTGGGTAGGGAAGTGGCCCGATGAAAGCAATGTTTCAGGAAGACAGGTCTGGCAGTGTGCAAGGTGAGTAGTTAGGAGGGGTTAGACATTAGCTTTAGTGATGGCCACGGTTAGAACCGTGTTCTGGCAAACTAGGATCGAGGCAGAGAGGGCTCCAATTCTGCAGGAAATGAGACACCCTTCGCTGGAGGCACGCATGCCGCTCAGGAGCTGGGTCCTGGATGGAATGTTCTCTGTAAGCCTCTATACCAAGTTAGGCCAGAGACTCGACCAATATGAGGAGGATGTCACCTGAAGGAAAGTTCAGGTTGGGAGTTGGAGAAAGGCATGTACAAACTCCTGCTTTGTACTGAAGTAAGGCCAAGCTTTTCGTAGTCTTCAAAAAGTGATGAATTATTATTATTATTATTATTATTTTTTTGAGACGGAGTCTTGCTCTGTCGCCCAGGCTGGAGTGCAGTGGCCGGATCTCAGCTCACTGCAAACTCCGCCTCCCGGGTTTACGCCATTCTCCTTCCTCAGCCTCCCGAGTAGCTGCGACTACAGGCGCCCGCCACCTCGCCCGGCTAGTTTTTTGTATTTTTTTTTTTAGTAGAGACGGGGTTTCACCGTGTTAGCCAGGCTGGTCTCGATCTCCTGACCTCGTGATCCGCCCGTCTCGGCCTCCCAAAGTGCTGGGATTACAGGCTTGAGCCACCGCGCCCGGCCAAAAAGTGACGAATTATTTATACATGCAATGGAATGTTATTCGGCTATAAAAAGGAAAAAAATAATGAAACATGCTACGTACAACATGGATGAACTTCAAGTAGGTTAAGTCAAAGAAGCCAGACACAAAAGACCACATTTTGTATGATTCTATTTATATGACATATCCAGAATAGGCAAATCCATTGAGACAGAAGGCAGATTGATGGTTGCCAGGGGTTGGGGGAAGGGGGCGTAGGAGTGAGAGCAACTGCTTAATGGGTACAGGGTTTCCTTTTGGGGTGATGAAAATATTCTGCAAGTAGCTAGAGGTAATGGTTGCACAACACTATGAATGTACTAAATGCCACTGACTTGTTCGCTTTAGTCAATTTTATTTTACATCAATTTCACCTCAACAAAACAATCTTTTGGAAAGTGCCGAGTTCTATTTGTGATAAGTATATCATCACAGCTTCTGCCCACTCACCTCCCCGGTACTCGGTGTTATTCCGCCAGTCATTTAGGTCAATTTCCGCGGTGCCAGCTATCACCAGCTCCAGCTCCCTGGCATCAAACACGGACACCAGCCTCGAGTCTACAACCTGAAATGCAGGTTAGGCTTCAGTATCCAGGTCCAAACACGTGGAAAGGCTATGTTCATTATTATATTTATGTGGGTTAAACTGGGAAACTCACCATCACTGGCAATACTTTCTTTCAGTCTACAATCATTTTTAACTCAGAAATTATTGCTATGATCTGAATGTTTATATCCTTTTCCTTCCCCAAATTCATATGTTGAAATCTTTACCCCGGAGGGCATTGTATTAGGAGGTGGGGACTTTGGGGGGTGATTCGATCACCAGAGCTTCACGCTTTTATTAAACAGGCCCAAGAGATACCTCGTGTCCCTTCCTTCATGAAGACACAGGGAGAAGGTACCATCTATGAACCAGAGGGTGGCCCCTTAGCAGACACCAAATCTGCTGGTACCTTGATCTTGGACTTCCCAGACTCCAAAACTGTGAGAAATAAATGACTGTTGCTGTAAGTCACCCATCTCACAGTATTTTGTTACAGCAGCTCGAACAATGATCATTGACTTCAATATTTTAGAACACAAGCCTTCATAAGCAGGGAACAGAAAAAGAATCCCATGCTCCACCCCTAATGCTCCCTCTCAGAATGATTTTGTAAACAAATCTGACTCGACTTTCTGCAGTCACATTGAAATTTTCAAATAACATTGCATTTTAAAGGCAAAAAGTCCACATCACTTTGAAGGACTTAGTAGCTATTAGTATTACTGTTTCACTTAAAATGTAGTCTTTCACATGCAATTATGACTTATTTCCTAAAATTTAGCATTTGTATTAAAACGACTGCATTTTCCATCCCTTCTCAAACCAGGACCCTAAGATTAAGAGCCTCATGCTCACTGGACTGAGCTAACTGGGTGCAAATTTGTCTTTTCCTTCCCGTCTTCTCTCACTTCTTTCCTCCCTCCTTAGATATCTGGGAAGACTTGTTTTGTTAGGGTTCTGCATTCTGACTTTGCATCTCGGGTGAAATGTACCAGGCACAACTGAGGTCCTGTGGTGAAACCTCCTCTAATCAAACCAGAGGTGGACGAGACCATGGCCAGTGCACTACTCCATTCTGGCAGGGAAGGAGAGCCTTCCATGACCCAAGACGTGAGAAAACATTTATAGCCTCTGGTTTTTAAACTGGAGAAGTTCAAGGATGTCATAGGATGTCTAGCGGCCCTCCCTGTCTTCCTCATATACCACTCAGCATAGATTACGTGGCACAATGTGATGCTATAATGAAATAAAATCCTAGTGACAGTGGACAATACCCCCCAATGCCTTCTCTTCACTTATTTTTGTTTCGTTGAATGAAAGGAAACACCACCTGCACATATCGTGAAGAGATGCTAGATGTTTTCACATCTGGCACACCAGGGTCACATGCCAGTTGTCTGAAAGCATTTTTCACCAATAAGAGTTGAGTGTCCCAGAGAACTGTGACCCCTCAGCCCTCCACCCCAAGAAGGTCCTCAGCACTCCCTGGTGAGGAGCACTTGCTGAGCCCACTGCCCGCCTTGGCTCTCCCTGTCTGTTCTCACCACTTGAGCTGCTGCTCCCCCAGGGAGCCTGGAGGATGAGGCCCCATGAAGCAGCGCCCTGGCCACAGCTTGCCTTCCCCAGGCCACTGGGCCTCACCTCGTAGAAGCCGCGCACCAGCGCCTCGGTCTGCTGTACCACGCCGCGTTCCACCCGCCACTTCACCATGCGCTCGATGTACTCCTTCTTGTTCTTCTCCGTCACCTGTGTGTTGGCTCCTCCAGACTTCAACTCCCTTTCCGTGACCTTGTAGGAAAACAGAAATATTGCAATGCTTGTCAGTTCAGCTTATCTCTCAGGGAGATGCTTGTCAGTTCAGCTTATCTCTCAGGGAGGCACACCTGTATACCAAAAATCCTCTACAGGGCATTATTTGGCATTATTACCCCTGGAGTCTTTTTTCCTTTCTCAAGGTCACTAAAAAGGCTCTGGCTGTTCTAAGCAGTTTGGAACACAGTGGTGCAATCATAGCTTATTGCAGCCCTGCATTCCTGGGGGCAAGTGATCCTCCTGATGGGATCACAGAGGCACCACTCTGCCTGGTTATCTTCCTTCTTTCTTCTTTCTTCTTCTTCTTGGTTTTTTTTTTTTTTTTTTTTTGTTTTTTTTTTTTTTTTTTTTTGTAGAATGTGGTCTATGTTGCCCAGGCTAGTCTTGAACTCCTGGCCTTAAGTGATCCTCCCAACTCCGAAATATTGGGATTACAAGCGTGAGACACTGCACCTGACCTCTAAACAGATTGTTATGCACCTTGGAAGGGCTACAGTTTTCGTTTTATACAGAGGAAACAGGTTTCCTATACTCAAGAGGCATAATGGAAATGAAAGGAAAATGTGCTAGGTTGTCCCCAATGGTGAAGCTGAATGTCTCAATGCTACAATCACATACTTGATGCCCCCAAATCTCAATGACAGCAAATTCTTAACAGCCATCAGCTTCCACTCCCACAGCTGGCCAGAAGACAGTAGGCTTCTGGCAGAGGGTGGGGTATAACATTACACAGACAGGGCAGCCTGATCCTGGGAAGGGAACCAGAAGCACGTAGGCACACACAGCAAATGGCGCTGTCACTTGTGTGATAATGCATGTTTTGTTAGGACACGCTTGAGTCATCAGGGAAGGCTATGATCTGTGTGCCATCTTTCCACAGGCAAGAAGGTAGATAACATACTAGACATTAAAAAAAATCAAAATGTGTTCATGTGTAAAGGGGGTAATCTTCAGTCATCTTAAATTCACTTAAGTGTTCACTGAAATGCTCAATGCTGCAAGACAAATGAGGCATCACTGGATTTAGTTACTGGTTTAAAGAAAAAAATACTTGTATATTTGGCACTTGTGGACATACGTACCTAAACAAAACAGTCCATAAGTAATCTGATGGTTACCTTTTCTTTTATCACTTAGGTGATCAGTGCTAATTATAAAATATTGGTTAACAATAAAATACTTGTTACCACCCAGCATCCATATTCTTTGGGATGTCTGATTTTTAGCTGCCCAGTTAAAGACTTTATTTTCTAACCTCTTTCACAGCTAGGTGTGGCATGTAAGTAAATTCTGTCCAATGGGATGAAAGCAGAAGTGTTTGGCACTGTCAGGGGGCCTCCTTGAAGGGATGGGCTGTGTGTTCCTTTGTCCTGCTGCATTGAACACAGTCATGATGGTTGGGATGCTGTACTCATCTGGGCTAATGGTGCGGGGCGCCTATCCTAGTGATAGCAGTGGGGAGACCTGGAAGGAGCTTGATCCCTGAGGATTTTATCAAACAGCGCTTTTTTTGTTTTTGTTTTGAGACAGGGTCTCACTCTGTCACCCAGGCTGGAGGGCAGTGGTACAATCTTAGCTCTCTGCAAGCTCTCTCTCCCAGGCTCAAGTGATTCTCCCACCTCAGCCTCCCAACTAACTGGGACTACAGGCACATGCCACCACACCTGACTAATTTTTATTTTTAGTACAGACAGGATTTTGCCATGTTGATCAGATTGGTCTTGAGCTCCTGGCCTCAAGCGATCTACCCGCCTTGGCTTCCCAAAGTGCTAGGATTATAGGCATGAACCACCACACTCAGCCTAAACAGGGCTTTTATGTGAGAAAAAAAAAAGCTTCTATTAATTTCAACAGGGTCATTTTTGGCTTCTTCACTAGTAGCTGAATCTAATCCTAAAGCCTATGGTGTCTTTCACCTGCATCCCTCTGCTCTCCACTGTCTAACAACTTGACAAAAGAAGGGCTGCAATTCAATCTTCTAAAACCACTCATTGTTCTTGGTGACCTCCTTTTGAAGAGAAATGGGATAAACTTTAAACAGGTATACAGGTGACCCTTGAGCAATATGGATTTGAACTGCATGGGTCCACTTGTACATGGATTTTTTTCAATAAATATATTGGAAATTTTTTGGAGACTTACAACAATTTGAAAAAACTCGCAGATGGCCTGCATACCCAGAAAATTAATAGAAGCTTTTATAAAATGAAAAAAAGAGTTAGAAATGTCATGAGTCCATAAAATATATGTAGATAGTAGCCTATTTTTATCATTTACTAATACAAAATATACACAAATCTATTATTAAAAAGTTAAAATTTATGAAAACATACACACACAAACACTTAGAGCCTGTACATGGTGCCACTGGCAGTTGAGAGAAAAGCAAACTAACATAAAAATGCAGCATTAAATCACAACTGCATAAAATTAACGTAGTACATACTGTACTATTGTAATAATTTTGTAGCCACCTCCTGTTGTTTTTGCGATGAGCTCAAGTGTTGCTGATGAAGAGCCTCTCTCCAGTAAACTGTGTATCACAGTAAAAAGTGATCTCTCTTGTTTACTGCATATTTTCCACTGTGTTTAAGTGCAATACCGTGAACTTTGAATAACATCATGGGACCCACACGAAGGGCCACTAATGATGCTGGAAGTAATCCCAAGAAGGAGAGAAAAATCATGATATTACAAGGGAAAATTGAATTGCTTGATAGGCACCATAGATTGAGGTCTGCAGATGTGGTTTCCTATCTTTTCAAAACAAATGAATCCAGCATAGGGGCCATTGTAAAAAAAGAAAAGGAAATTCATGAAGCCATCACTGCAGCTATGCCAGCAGGTGTGAAAACCTGGCACTTTTTGTGGAATACCTTTTTATATCATATTGAAAATACAGTTTTTTTTTTTTCTCTGAGACAGAGTCTCGCTCTGTTGCCAGGCTGGAATGCAGTGGTGCAATCCCAGCTCGCTGCAATCTCTGCCTCCTGGGTTCAAGTGATTCTCCTGCCTCAGCCTCCGAGTAGCTGAGATTACAGGCACGTGTCACCATGCCCAGCTAATTTTTGTATTTTTAGTAGAGATGGGGTTTCACTATGTTTGCCAGGATGGTATTGAAATCTTGACCTTGTGATCCACCTGCTTTGGCATCCCAAAGTGCTAGGATTACAGGCATGAGCCACTGTGCTCGGCCAAAAACACAGCTTTTATGTGAGTGCAGTATTGCTAGAACAATGGCATACCTATAGACTCTAATATGATTCCAGAAAAAGGAAAGTCATTATATGATAACTCAAAGCAAAAGGAAGGTGAAGGATCTAAAGTTGGAAAATTTAATGCCAGCAAAGGATGGTTTGATAATTTTAGAAACAGGTTTGGCTGAAAAAAATGTCAAGATAAGAAGAGAAGCAGCTCGTGCTGACCAAGAGGCAGCAGACGAATTCCCAGACACCATTAAGAAAATCACTGAGGAGAAAAGATACCTGCCTGTACAGGTTTTTAATGCAGGTGAAAGTGCCCTGTTCTGGAAAAAAAGCACCACAAAGGACCTTTATTAGTAAGGAAGACAAGTAAGAACCAGGATTTAGGGCAGGAAGTGATAGGCTAACTCTACTGTTTTGTGCAAACACATTTGGATTCATGATTAGGATTGCCCTTATCCATTAAAGCTTTAACCCCCGAGCCTTGAAGAGAAAAGATAACACCAGCTGACAACAAGAAGGCCTGGATAATGAGAACGTCTCTTCTGGATTGGTTCTGTCAGTGCTTTGTTCCCGAAGTTAGGAAGTACCTTGCCAATAAGGGACTGCCTTTTAAAGTTTTTTTGATATTGGACAGTGCCCTTGGCCACCCAGAACCCCCTGAGTTCAACACCAAGGCATCAAAGTGGTCTACTTGCCCCCCAAAACAACATCTCTAATTCAGCCTTTAGATCAAGAGTCATAGGACCTTTAAGTCTCATTACACAGGGCACTCTATGGAAAGGATGTCAACATTATGGATGACTTCAATAGAGAGAGCATTGTGAAATTCTGGAAAAGTTATGCCACTGAAGATGTTATAGAAAAAGCCATGAAAGTCATCAAGCCCCAAACAATAAATTTCTGCTGGAGAAAACTGTGTCCACATGTTATGCATAACCTCCCAGGATTTATGACAGAGTCAATCAAGGAAATCATGAAAGAGACTGTAGATACAGAAAAAAAAAAAAAAAGTTGAGGGTAAAGGGTTTCAAGATATGGATCTTGGAGAAATTCAAGAGCTGATAGACACCATGCCAGAGGAACTAAAAGAAGATGACTTGACGGGGATGAGTGCTTCTGAACCAGTGCCAGGTGACGAGGAAGAAGATCTAGAAGAAGCAGTGCCAGAAAACAAATCGATGTTAGACAATCTGGCAGAAGGGTTCTGATTGGTTAAGACTGCTTTTGACTTCTTTTATGATAATGAACCTTTCTAGATATGGGCACTGAAACTAAAGCAAAGGATTGGTAGAAGAAGGATTGGTACTATATAGACACATTTTTAGAGAAACGAAAATGCAAAAATGACAGAAATTACAATGTATTTTCATAAAGTTACACCCAGTGTGCCTGCCTCTCCTGCCCCCTCTTTCACCTCTTCCACCCCTGAGACAGTAAGACCAAACCCTCATTTCCTGCTCCTCTTCAGCCTATTCAAAGTGAAGACAACCTTTATGATGATCCACTTCCATTCAATGAATAGAAAATATATTTTTTCTTCCTTATCATGTTCTTAATAACATTCTCTTTTCTCTGGCATTCCTTATTGTAAGAAGACAGTTTATAATAGCTATAACCTATAAAATATTTGTTAATTGACCATTTTTGTTATTAATAAGACTTCTAGTCAACAGTAGGCTACAAGTATTTAAGTTTTTGGAGAATCAAAAGTTATACATGAATTTTCAACTCTCCAGGAGTCAGCGCCCTAACCCTTGCATTTTGAAGGGTCAACTGTACATTATTCTAGATCTACAACACATCCTTATTTTTATCATTGGGAACATTTAAGCTTTTTTTCTAAGTTGTCGAGTTCCTACACTTTACACTAGAGGATTGTTCTTTTGTATCTTCACCTTTATTTGTTCCTCTAATTTTATGCATTCAGTTATTTGTAGTTGACTTTGTTTTCTTGAATATATAGTATATGACCATGGAATAAAATTCAAGTGGTATAGAAGGCCATAAAATGAAAAGTAAGTTTTTATCCCACTTAACCTCCCAGCCATGCATTCTCCCTTTCTGGAAACAGTCATCTCTACTTCCCTTCCAGGGAGATTCTATGCATATGCTGGGGAATGTATAGATTTCAATTTAAAAAATTTTTAGAGATGGGGTCTTGCTATGTTGCCCAGGCTGGTCTTGAACTCCTGCCTTCAAGAGATCCTCCCACCTCCACCTCCCACGGTGCTGGGATTACAGGCGTGAGTCACTGTGCCTGACCAATATAAACTCTTTTTCCCTGTAAACAGTAGTGTGTTTTACACACTGTTCTTCACTGTCTTTTTTTTTTAAAATATATCTTAGAAATTTTTCATGACAATTTAGACCTGTGTTTTTCTTTCTTAATTGTTGTTAGTGTACCTGTTTATTGCTCATGATTATATGTGAATTTAGGGGCTGAGGTGTCCTCTTGCTTTTTAATAACCCCACATGATTTCACCACTCCACTTAGTAAATGTGTCATTTATTTAACCAGTGCTCTACTGCTGGACATTTAGACTGTTACAGATATTTTTCAACTATCAACAAGGCTGTGATGAAGATCCTAATATATTAGTAATTTCAATTAGGTGTTAATGTATCGGTAGGACAAATTTCTAGACGTGTGCTGAGTCAAAGGCATGTGATTTAAAATATGAACTGATATCACCAAAGAGCCTTTCACAGAGAGTGAATCAAACTTCCACCTACAATGGACAGGAGGGTCTGTTTCTCTACACCCTCCCAAAATACTGCTACATTTCTAATTCTTGATATTCTAATAAGGGAAAATGGTATCTCACTATAGCATTAATTTACTTTTAAAAATTGTAAATGAGATTATCTCCTCGTCTTTCCTTTTCTGGGAACTATCTATTTATATTCTTTGTGACTTTTCTATTAGGTTGTTGACTGATAATTTCATATTGATCTGTGGGATCTCTGATATTGAAAGAAATAGTCTTTATGTTATGTATTAAACATTATGTCGCTTTCAGTTTGCCATGCAGAAATTTAAAAATAATATTTGACTATGTCAGATGACTTTTATGACTTTGAGAGTTTGTGCCATATCTGTATCAGCATTCTTTAGTGCAAGATTAAAGATAAAAATTATCTCTTTTTTCCTTTTTTTTTAAATTTAAATTTTTACAGTCAGGTTTCTGATCCAGCTGGAATTTATTTAGTGTAATGAGTTAGGTTAGGAATCTAACTTAAAACTTTTACAGATGGCTACCCAGTTGTCTTAATACAATTGTGTGTATTTTACAAATTTACGCTCTACAATTAGGCATATGTGAAAGATGGGCTAAAAGTAGTCATGCACAGAGAACAGTGTATTTTGCCTGTTCAATGAGTACGTGGCAGGAAAGTTAAATGAGTAGCTTTTTTTATTTTTTATTTTTTTTGAGATGCAGTTTTGCTCTTGTCACCTAGGCTGGAGTGCAATGACGTGATCTAGGCTCACTGTAACTGCCACCTCCCAGGTTCAAAAGATTCTCCTGTCTCAGCCTCCCAAGTAGCTGGGATTACAGGTGTCCGCCACCATGCCCAGCTAATTTTTGTATTTTTCATAGAGATGGGGTTTCACTGTGTTGGCCAGGCTGTTCTCGAACTCCTGACCTCAGGTAATCTGCCCACTTCAGCCTCCCAAAGTGCTGGCATTACAGGCATGAGCCACTGTGCCCAGCCATGAGTAGCATATTCTTGAACATATTTAAATGTGCTCTCCAGAGTTGTAGAAAGAAATATTTTTTTTCCTCAAGTATGTAACAGCATTCTTCAGAGGCATGTTTTTACAGAGGAAATACAGCAGAATGTTGATGTTTCCAGGACCTATCCAAGATTCTTGACTGGGATGTGGGTGCTCGGTGGCCTGCAGCATTCATTCATTCTCATGCAGCGACCCAGTGCACTGTCCACATTGATGGGAGGCACCTCTGAAGCATTCTGACTTAACTATCACAACAACTCTGTTACGAATTACCATATGTCACGGGCTTTACATCCAGAAAATGAGGTTCGCCAAACCTTGTTTGTTAAATCTACTCAGGCTATGGTTATTTTTTGTTAAAACTGTAGGCCATTTGATCAGAAGATTTGATGTTATATAAATGCTAGTAGAAAGCAAATGGGAAACTTTATCTTATTATTTAGTGTTGAGATATATGTATTTTGGAGGAGTAGCTATCTGGATGTGATAGAATCATTTCTGTAATGGCACAGATAACAGAAATATCTGATACATGTATGGCGTACTTCACAAAAATGCTTTCTGATCCATTATCATATCTGATTTTCAAAGAACTACATAAAGTAGATCCATGTCATAACAAGAAAAAGAAGAAAGAGGACACGGGCAGATTTATTAAAGGAAGTGGTTCCCAAGGAATTGGTTTGAATGAATGAGATCCCATATTTGCTAATTTAAAAATGAAATCCCATTACCGCACGATCTAGCAATCCCACTTCTGTGTATATATCCAAAAGAATTGATATATACAGCAGGGACTTGAACAGATATTTGTACACTCACGTTCATAGCAGCATGATTCACCATAGCCAAAATGTGGAAAAAACCCAGGTGTTCATCAACAGACAAATGGATGAATGGATAAACAAAATATGGCATATATGTATATATATTTGTTTATATATATATAATATATACACATTATGAAATATTTTTCCGCTTTAAAAAGGAAGGAATATTTTATATATATAAAGGAAGAATACTATGTATATTTGTATATGTATGTGTGTATACATATATATCTATATAATGAAATATTATTTAGCCTTAAAAAGGAAGGAAATTTGGACACATGCTACAACACGGATGAGCCTTGAGGACATTACGCTAAGTGAAATAAGTCAGCCACAAAAAGACAAATATTGTATAATTCCACTTATATGAAGTATCTAGAGTAGTCAGATTCATAGAAACAGAAAATAGAATGGTAGTTGCCAGGAGTTGTGGGTAGGAGAAATGGAAAGTTATTGTTTAATGAGTAGAGTTTCTATTTTGCAAGATGAAAAAGTTCTGGAGATTGGATGCCCAACAATGTGGATAGACTGAAGCACTGAAGTCTACACTTAAAAGTGATTAAGATGATAAATTTCATGCTATGTGTATTTTCCATAGTAAAAAACAAAATCCCTTTTCCAAGCTCTATATCACACAAACCTGTCCAAAAACCTCTTCATTAACGGTGAAAGTGAGGTCTAGGATGTCTGTGATGTTGTTGTCCTTCATCCACTGCAAGCTCTGGTGGAATTCCTCATCCAAATATTCCAGGTCACTCAAATCACAGGGCCTGGGTGAATTCAGTGAGAAAGGCAAACAGAATTACTGAACAAATGGCTACCCAGACCTCACTTCAAAATGTAGTTATATCATTCCTGGCTAAAACGTCCAGACTTATCCTAACAATTTGATACTTTTGAATACACTAATGAATCAGATCATTCAGTCATTTCAGTTCATTCAAATGATTTTCCTTTGAAAAGAAAATGTGAAATTGTTTACAATAACAAACACGAAATAATTATTGACTCATGGACTCTGCATGAAAATTGGAGAAAACTATCATTTTAAAACAACTACATTATAAACTGATCAGTTCTACTTAACAGTTTAATGCAATGTTTGTAATATTATTATAATTTTTTTATAAAATGATTCATCTCCATGATAAGACATTCTGATAATAGAATCTTCCCCTACAACAACAACAACAACAACAAAATCCCCAAATGCCTTTTTATTGTGCTAAAGAATGTATATGATATCTAAGCACTCAGAACAGGAAGCCACCATAGCCCTAACAGGAATGGTTAGGGCAAAACAGGGACAAAAGGGTCAGTGGCACCAGAGAGGTCGGTGTCGTTGCCCTGCAGACAGGGCTGGGGTGGAAGCGTGGTCTGCAAAGCACTTACAGTCTCAGGAGTGCCTTGTAGAAGGGCCTCGTGAAGAAAGCGTCAAGAAGGTACTGATGGATGAGAGCCAGGCCCAGGATGCGACCGCTAAACCTGAACCTGGAACACAGACAAGGCAGAGAAATGGATAAGTGGAAATTTACATTATTAAATATTTTAGTTTGCACTTTTATCTGTTGTGTTTCTTTTGAGTATTCATCTCAAGTTGCTTAAGGAATCTTCTCATTGATGACGCAAGGAGGTGCCTGTTCTCCTCCTCCTTATGCTTTACCATGAACAATGCCTGTGTGCTTGCTAGGTACTAAAGGAAGCCTCCTCTCCCCACCACGCAGCAGACTCGAGTCATTTTTTCAGAACCTTTTTCAGACCTGGGAGAATGAGGACCCAAGAAGAGGAAAGCACTGGGAAGGGGAATTCAGGAATCTTAGATAAAACGCCCACGCTGAACTGGAGGAGGACCTGGATCCAGTGACACAGAGGGCTTTCTGGATGTGCGTCCTTACCCATTCAAACATTTTATCTACATTACCTAAGGTCCTTGCTTGAGTATGGAGCCCATATGGCAGTTGTGCTTGCAGACAGTGGGGAAGAGTTACATAGAATCCCAACATGGTAAGAGATAAGCTGAATGAGCATCACTCTTCAAAATTGCCAGCCACATAAAAGACAGAATGAGGTCACTGCTAGGAAGAACTGGCTATACAGATCTGGCCACCTCCAGATGTAAGTGCCTTTACTGATTTAAATCCTTGTCGGAGCATTGACTTCCTGAGCATTTTGCAAGTAACCTGCTTAGCAAAATGCTGAGGCTACCTGGGCTTGATTCCATTGTTGCCTGCTCCTAAACCAGCTTCTTGCCTGCCTGGTCTAGCACCCTATGCTTTCCCCACCATGTGGGCCTTGCCTATCTCTGACACCTACTTTCATAACTGGAGTCTCCCTGGTGTCCACTCTAAGTAGGTTCTCACCTAATCAGGGATTTAGTTGTGAATTTTCTCCGATCCTCCCTGTCAGAATTTCCAACTAATCTATCTCCAATGCCTTTTATGTGGGTCTTTTTAGACTCACGGGGTTTCCTACTCTATAGCTGCTATAAAGATGGTAAAATGAACAGAATATCTGATTCCATAGAATACATATATTTATAAAAACACTTCAAATTGGTATGTTTGAAGTAGTTGATTCTTTTTCCGTGAAATAACATGCTAGTGTTATTGACTCTGAAGAGACCAGAGGCAAACAAAACCTCAGTGAAAGTGCTATGGGGCACTATGGATAGGGGGCTTCTGGGACAATGGGTCGTTGGGCTTGGGTACCCCACCAGTGCTTCATTCCTGGGTGCCCTTTCCTGACCACCCCAATAACTGACCGGTCCCCAAGACAGTAACCACATCCTGTGTATAAAAACAGTTATTTTCTACCCCAATAGAAGATTGGCTCACCTACTCCAAACAGACTCTAGGGCATTGTAACCCATGCTTCTAACATGATAGTAGGGTTGTGGCCATCTAGGTAGAGATGACCGAGATGATCCAAACCAGGAAAAGACTAAAGGTCAGCACAGAAGTGATGGGCCCGTGGCTTCCCCACTTAGAGGTGGCCCCTGAGGGTCCAGTAAAGAGAGCTGGGAATCATAGCAGGGAGCAAATATATGCAGATATGGAATAAATGATAACATTAAATGAGATTACTATTTTCAGCTTAGTGCTAAAAAACTGAATATCTCAATGAATTAAAAATTTTCTAGCAAAATAAAAATTATTCAAATTTATTCAGGAAGATGTAGAAAACTTAGACCGATAACCATAGTGCCAAGTAGAAAATTTTGAGGAGAAAGGACTATCTCCAAAATTGATACTGGGACTGGATATATATATTTTTAAAGACATGTTCTTTCAAAGACTCAAGGACAGAAAACATTTCTGCTATTTCAACAGTTCCAGAAATCAGAAAAGGGTGGAAAACGTCTTAATTCATCATTATGAGCTACCATAACCACAAAGTGGAACCTGGAAAAGATAAAACAAGAAAGAAAACTAGAGAAATTTCACTTGTACGTAAATCCTAAACAAACACAAGAGAATTGAACCTACTAGTTCATTTCCAGAACAATGAAGAATGATTAAAGATGTTTAATTAGACAACTAAGGGTATTCAATATTAAGAATTTTATTACTAAAATCAAGTATAAGGTCAAAAGACAAAAATTATATGACTTTTTTTTGGGTTACAAACTGGACAGTTACTTGAAAATATCCATCACCAATTTCTGGAGAAAAAAAAAAAACTTTTGTAGTAAACCAGCAATAGAAGAATGCTTCCTTAACAAAATAAAGCACATCTATCTCAGCAATATATTTAACAGTAAAAATACCGAAGGATGCTTGTTACTACCACTCTTCATAATATTCTATCAGTTCTAGTCACTGCAGTTAATTATAAATGAAAAATTGAAAACAGATTAGAAGTAACTTTTATCAAATGCCTACTGGGCCAAGGCACGTTATTTATAATATCTCACTGACCCTTGCAACAATTCTATTTTATTGTTTTGGTCATCTCCATTTTGCAGATTAAGAAACTGAGGGCCAGTAATTAGCCCCAGGCAAGTGGTTCAGCAAGGAAACTGACCCACATCTGCCTGACACCAAACCAGGCCTTTTCCTTTGTGTCTATTTTGAGATGTGAGCGATGGAGAGGTTGCTCCTCTGGGTTCTGGGGCCAGGCTGCCTACTGTGTGATCTTGTGCAAGCGTTTAACCTCCCTCTTCTCAGTTTCCTTTTCTGGAAAACTTCACTATTTAAGTGTTACCTATTTTTGTTATTAGTATTTTATGTTGGCTACCAACATCTCTTGTGCTAATTAGACATATTTTGGTTCAGGTAACCTTCAACCAGCTTAAGCCCTCTAAGGCCATGGCGGTGTCTCAAGGAATCCAGGATCAGGAATGCAGTTGGGCCTCAGGAACACCAGGGACATGAGTGATATCGCTCTCCCTCATCCAGTTTCTCCCTTTGGCTTCTCTAAGCTCATTTCTCCTCTCTCATTGCCAACACCTCCTATGGTTTACATCCCAGAGTTCAAGCACAGGAGACACCAACTTGACTCCCTCTGACCTAGTTCTAAATTTTCAGCATGATTCTGACTGTTCTAACTCAGGTTGGATGCCCACTGGGATAAATCATGAGCAACCAGGGAGGAAATCTGAGTCTCGAGTACTTTGCAGCAAGGACCACTTTGCAGCAAGGATCACTCTCTACCAGGGGGTGGGATCACTGTTGTATGTCTCTCAACCAGGGAGTGTGGCAATGGGGTTTCCTAGCACAGGGGACTGCAGCGCAGACTGCCAACAGAGAATTGTGTATTTGCTTTGAATTGGGTAGACCATAAGGTGGAATTTCCAAAGTCAGAATTACACTGGTTTCAAGGACTGACATGGGCAACAAACAAGTCCTAGTTTATTTTTAAGTAACTGTGCAACAAAGCTATGATAACGTGGTTTGGCTTTACATAACCACAGACGGGATGGCTCTAAGCCAGTCCCATATGTACTGTAAAATATATTCCAGAGCCACGAACTATGATCTGGGACATGTTTGTATAAAGCAAAATACAGCAACTGTACAATTCAAATCTAAAACAATAGCAGATGGAAAAAAAAAACAAAACCCAACAATAGCTGATGAATTGCTGTGTGTGCAATTCCATAAATGAGAAAACACCTTCTAGTAATGGTGCACCTCCTTTATTTATCTTCTATATTTATCTCCCCTAAACTAAACAATTGCTTGTGGGGAAGTTGATTACATTTGCTGTTAACACAGGTTACAAAAGGGGAGGAAGTATGAGACAGAAAGAAAATACTTTTCCTTAGTCTCTGGACCTAAGATAGTGTGTCTAGGTATGAAGAAACTATCCCAGTAATTTAAGCAAAATAAAGTGCTGAGGTTTCGAGCTAAGTTACTTGGCATAAATAGAGTCCAGAGGATAAACTAAAATAAGACCCTATAGAAGTAGCGGAGCCACTCCGCCTGCCTGTGGGTGTGTCTGTTACTCAAATACCCGGCCCCAGGGCCCCGTTCGAGAGCCTGTGTGTGTGAGCTTTCAGGGCTTTGCTCACTCCTTTCTCTCCGTGGATCTCAGGAGTCTCGACCGATACTGCATGCCAGCCTAGCTCCTGGGGTGTAGCACTGCTCCCCGCTTTTTCTGTGCTGACATTCTGGAGGCCATGCTTGAACGCAGCTTCTGCCGCCTCAGCCTCGGCAACTCAGCATGTCACGACGTGCTGCCTGTGCTGGTGCCGCCGCTGCCCGACCAGGCTGCGGCTCCGCATCTGTGCTTTTTCCTGGCCCGTGCTCAGTTTTACTTTGCCAGGAGGGAGTGGCTCCTCCGTGTTGTCCTGCTTTCTTAGAGGGGCCTTGCAGAGGAGTTGCCTGGGCCCTAAGAGCTTACAGGGACTGCTTTTGAAGCTTGCTCACGTCCTTTAATCCCTAGGGCAACCAGAGCCTGGTGGGTGGAGGGAACAGCTACCACGTTCACCTCTACCCCTCAGGCCCTGTTGGGCACCCCGGCTCCCTAGGCCATTCTTCTGCTTCTCGTGGGGGCTATTGTATCTTAAGGGCCCCCAGGTTCCCTGCTCAAAATCTGCTTTCTGCCGTTTCCCACGTGTGTCTAAGTTCCAACCATGGGTGCCCTTCAACTCCTCTTCACAAGAGAGACCTCAGCCCCCAGGTACCCAGCAGGTGCACATGCACACGGGGCTGAGGAGAGGAGGCAAGGCGGGTCAGCCCATGCAGCCTCCCAGCAGCGGGTGGTGGGTCCCAGCCTTTTCCCCATTCTAGCCACACCCGGATGGGTCAGGAAGGGAGCCTCCCCTGGGCAGTGAAGGGGCATGAGTCTCTCTCTCTGGCAATGTTTTTGCTGTAATTTGAAACCTCCCAGGAGATTCTGACATGCCATCACCATAAAACATATTCCTGACTTTTAAGAAACACATAAAGCATATTTTTCTACTTATTTATCAATTAGAGATGTGTTTCCACCCATTTAGACCTGAGACCACAGAAAGATTAGCAATATAGCAAAATACCGAGAACCCACATTTAACAACAACAACAAAATCCTTTCTATTGAGGATCAATGAAGGCCAAGTCTCCTTTGTGTGGAAGGCATGCTCTATTTTCCTTCAGATGAAGAGTACAGACAGTTCATGGTTACATTCCTCAATCCAAACCACATCCCCGTGGTTTGTGGGAACATTCCTGGACTCTGATATAAATTATTTTCACATCCTTGGTTTTAGTATGTTGCAAGTTTTTGTTTTTGGTATCATCAACCCCTTCCCTCTTGCCAAAGAAAAATAACAGAATTGGGTATTTTTTAATGTGAAGTAAAATACAAGTGATATATAAAATATTTTTAAAAAGTGAGTCAACTCTGTCACCCAAGGTGACATTTGTGACTGAGATGACTCTTCCCCTGATTACCAGTTGGTGAGAGCAGGGTCACACAAACATAGATCCTCCGTGCCATCATGTTCCCACCACGGTACAGTACGGACACCCTTGATACATGCAAATAGTGGTTTTCGTTATCCTTTAACACACTGCAAAACATTTCTTTTCAGGAATGCTCTATGCTTGGTTCAGCCCTTTCCCCTCTGATGGAAATATATATGTTTTTCATCTTTATCTGTCTGCTCATAGATCCTGAGGGGAAGCCTGGACCCAGTGTGCCGTGGGACTGTGGAGTAACTTTGGGAATGAGCAGACATCACTCTTGGTGCGTGCACATCAGCACCTCCCCATATGCCTGGGAGATGAACTTGACCTATGCTGAAGAAACAGCCACTCTGACCTTTCAAAAATACGTGGAGGGCTCTTACAGCAGGAGATCTGAAGGGAGCTAATATTATTGGCAAGGATTTCTCATATTTCCATCTGGGTTTTGCACATTTTAGTGAGAGTTCAAAAGGTAATGGAGTTTCACACATTTCCAGCACATCTCCCCAAGTGGCTTAAAGGCCTCAAAATGACTCAACCCTCCCCTTGAGTGCATTACTGTTTGTTGACTTGACTCCTCTTCGGGCCATTTGCCAATAATCCAAACAAGGCAATGTGCTGTGGAGGATGATATCACAAGGTCTGATGTTAGGCTGCCTTGGTTTGGATCTTCTGACCTGTGTGACTTTGGGACACCTGTTTAATATCAGTTAACTCACCTGCAAAATGGGAATCATAATGGCACCTACTGTATAGGACAGCTGCTAAGATGCTAAAAGTCCTCTGTACAAGGACTAGTGGAGGTCAGTCCACCTGAGAGTCTAATGAATTCCTATCCATAGACTGGCATGTCTAGTTTCTTACACTCAGAACCCTAGACCTAAAAACCCATTCTGAATTGAAGAGTGAAAATGTGGATTGGGCTGACAGTGGCTAGCCTGAAACTTCCTGCTGCAAACTTCTGCTCTGCTTACAAACAGCATTTATGTGTCATGGTGCCTGGCACAGGTAGGGTCTCAATCAAGATTTGTTGAATGGAATTAAATTGAAAATTATCATTTGGTTTTATCCCAGTGGAGCGCAACTATACAAACCCACAGAAAATGTCTGAAATGTCATATACCATTTGAACCCTGTTTGACTAGGTTAATTGCTCAAATTTCCAATATCTGCAGTAGGTCTCCACCCAGGAAGATGGACAGAAAGAGCAAACTGCAGAGAAGAGTTTAGGGGTTGAGTCAATATATGGAAAGATGTGGCAAATATTTTACATCAAAGGACTGAAATAGCAGGTCTCCCTCTCCGTGTCTTCTCTCCCTCTTCAGTCTCTCCAGTGAACCATTGTAGGGGAACATGTTTCAGCAGGAATTAGTATGTAATGAGTTCAGTGTATTTTTCAACAGATTATTTAAATGAAAGCAGTTTTTGTAATGGCAAAAAAAAATGCAGTTGGGAAGTCTGCAAGAGGAATCTCTTATTTACAGGCCACGATTTATGGAAGGGGAAGCGGGATAGCTCGCCAAGCCAAGAAAATAATACCTAATAATACTCTGGAAGGACATTTTGGATAGTGAAAGAAAAGACTTTAAAAGGCTTCTAGTTAATCCTTTTATATGCAAGTGATATAAAAATTGAGTGAAACCCTCAGTGCAGCACCCAGGCAATATGCCAAGTCTGAAAAGGCTCTGTAGGGCATTTCTGGCAGTTTTATTTCCTGGCATTAAACTTGGGCTGCTAAGGATTGATTCAAGGGGCCTCCTGGTTTTGGTGACCTTCTTAGTCTCTTCTTCTTGACCTGTTGCCCCAACAGATCAGGCTACTCATCTCCCTCTGCTTAATTCTTGGCTTCTGTATCTTTTGATGCATCACAGCCCAGCATGAAAAATACTCCCTGATAAGCTTCAGACTTGGGAGACCCAAAGCTGGGCCTTCCTGCCTGGAGAGGTGATCACATGGTGCACTGGGCACTGTAAAGAGGCTGGGCATTTGGTGGTAATGTGCTTGGCTCTTGTGCCTTTGGTGAGGAGATAGGGGCTGAGGCAGATGCAGGAACACCTGGCAGGACACTGAGGTCTGCTAAAAACTCTGCACACAGTCATTAGTCTATAAAGGCCTCTTCTAACCACTATGGCATCTTCTGGAGCACAAATGTCTGTTGAAACGAACACTGTACTGGCAAATTTTAGGGGTTCACACATTTTGTTGGGTCAGTGAATGAGGCCAGAGGGTTGCTATAACTGCATCCATGCCTGGATGCCCCCAGGACACCATTGTAATGTCCTGTTTCCCAAGCCATGACTCTGGGGACTGCATTCACCTATGCATTGCCTACCACCTGCAGGTTGACAACCAGCTGGTTTGAGTCAGCTGAGTTCTAGAAGACTCTGTCTGTAGCAGTCATGTTTTCTATCTCTGATACTCCCTGGATCTTTCCCAGACACTGCTTCCCTGGTAATGGACCAGGACCTGCATGGGTTAAGTTCCTTTAAGGAGTCTTTTGCAGTTCTCAAAAGAAGAGAGTTGGTTCCTCAGCCTTGGCACTACTGATGTTTGCTTTCTGGAGTATTATAGGATGTTTAACAGCATCTCTGACCTCTACCTACTAGATGCCAGTAGTACCAGCCTCCCAAGCTGTGACAACCCAAACTACCTCCTGACATTGCCAGTGTCCACTGGCGGTGGAGAGTGATGGTGCAAAATCAACCTCTCTTGAGAACCACTGGAATAGAGCATAGGGTGTGGGAAAATATTTCTAAACATGTGATGACATACTCTTTTCTAACTTGCCTTTCTTGAAAACTTGAGGAAGGCTGCCTGGGCCCTCCGGGGCAATGCACGTCTTACCCCTATGGTTTTGTGCTCCACTCTGCACATCTGAGCAGCTTTTCATCATTCTCTGAATCTGTAAGTGTACTTCCTACCCCACCAAATATCATCTTAAACTCCCACCAAGAATTTGGGCTCCAGGTTTCTTTTGGGGAAGTGATGAGCGGGGAGAATAATTCCTTCTGAATGCTTCAGGGAGCGTCAACATTGCTGAGGGGATGATGCAGGATCTGAGTAAAGAAAAAGAGTGAACTCCTGGAGAATGAGCATCACAAACTGGAGGACAGCTTAGGGATCTAAGGTGGGAAGATGTGTGGTTTGTTTGAGCAATGCAAAGAGGCCAGTGGGGGTGGACCCCAGAGTGAGAAGGGGGAAATGGCAGAACATGAGTTTGGAGAGGCACCCAGGGGATAGATCATGCCGGACTTGGCGGGCTATGGAAAGGACTTTAGATTTCATTCTAAGTATGATGGGAATCCACTGGAAGTTTCATGTAGGGTCTTTGGAATGAACTGATATGTTGAAATGATCACTCTGGATGCTGCATGGAGAGAGGTGAGTTCTGGCAAGAATGAAGGCTGAGATCTGTCTGGAGGCTTCTGCATCCAGATGGAAGGTGATGGTGGCTTATACTGGGGGTGGTAGTGGAGGTGATGAGGTGAGAGTCTGGATGTATTTTCACCATAGAGCCCAGGGGATTTACGGATGCATTTAAGGGGAGAGATGAGAAAAAGAAAGGCAACAGGAATAGTCCACGGCCTTGGGCCAGAGCAACTGGGTGCCATTTACTGAGATGGGAAACACCAGAACAGAGGGTTTGGAGGAGGAAATGGCGAGTTCTCTTTCAGACATATTACGTCTGTGCTGCCTATTTATATCTGAGTGGAGCTGTGAAGCAGGCAGTTTTACTGAGGAGTCAGTGCCTCTGGGCACAGGGCCGCGCTACAGATGTCACTGTGGGGCCGTCAGGATGCAGATGGCATTTGAAGCCAGGCATCTGGACAAGATCACGGAGGAAGTTTGTGCAGATGGAGAGGCGGACCCAGGGCTGAATGTTAATTGATGCAGCATTTGGGGATCTGGAAGATGAGAGGCAACCATAAAGTACATGAGAAGGAACAGGCGGTGAGGCTGGAGGAACAGGGATGTGGAGCACATGGTGCAGGAAGGAGGCAGAGGCCAACTGTGTCAAGTGCCTCTGAGATGAGGAAGTAGGCGGTCTGAGAGTCACCAGATGGCTTTGACAACCTTCATGAGGGGTGCAGGGGAGGAAGCTGGCTGGAGAGAATGGGAGGAGAGGCAGTGGAGAAAGCCAGCACAGATAACTCTTTCTAGGAATGTGCCTCTAAAGGGGAGAAGTGGGGTGGTCAGTGGAGGAGGGTGTGACATCAATGGAGGTTTGGGTTTTTGGTTTTTCAATGTGAGGGAAATTGCGGTGTGTTCATACATTTTCAATTTCAACAAACTTATCAAGTGCCTACTATGTGCCAGGTGCATAGAAAGATCCTAAGGTACCCATTCATTTTGAGTTTACAAGCTAGGAAGGGAGATAGACACAGCAATGCAGCATCTCATCACCACAGAGCAAGTGGTGGAGAAGAGGAGTGCACAGGGTGCTGTGAAAACTCAGGGGAGGAAGCACAGCTTGGCTCTGGGGGCGTTAAATCCGGGCAGGCCTCCTGAAGGAGGTGACAAGTGAGGTAAGCCTAAGAATTAGCCTGGAAGAATGAATAGAAATTAGTCTGCTTTAAGAAGACAGGGAAAGGCTTTCCAAGAAAATAAAATCACATGGGAAAAGAATAAGGAAAGATAATGGGATGTGTTTAGAACAGCATGCAATTCATGATTACTAGAGCATACAAAATGAGGAAGGACAAGATGTGAGATAAGGTTGTGGAGAGAGATAGCAGGAGGTCCTGGAAGGTCTTATTTTCCATGCCAACAAGTTCACCCTTTAAATTGTAGATGATGGGAACCCATTGACTGGTTTAAACAGGGGAGTGATGCGCTTGTTTTGGCATTTTTAGAGAAATCACTTTGCACCCAGATGAAGGATATAGATTTTAGGAGGGGACAGATTTGGAGGTTATTACAATGTGTCAAGGGGATCATGCTGAACATTTTGGAGGTAAATCAGCAGGACAGTGAGACACAGCAGAAGAGAAGGATGACAGGAAGAAATGGCTTGGTGGGAGAGAGTAATTGTTAACTTGGAGGAGGATCAAAATGGAGATGTCTAGTAGGTATTTTGATAATAAAGTTTGAAGCTTAACAGAAAGGTCAGAGCTGAAAATACAAATTTAGAATTCATATGTTAGTATGGAGAGAAGTTTATAAAGCAGTAAACTTTGATTACATTGCTATATTTTATATAAAATTATATCTGTCCATCCATCCATCCATCCATCCATAAAAGAATATGAAAAAACTTAGGTCAGAAGAATAATGACATTTATTTCTGTATGGAGATATTTTCTTATGTATATTAAATTTTTTCATAATGAGTGTACCTTACTGATGTGATAAAACTATGTTTATTTACTTATAAGATATAATAAAAACTAGGTGACAATGGCATGTCAGAATCTAAGGGGGTAGAGTTTCAAATAGCAGTGTGTATCTACTGCAGTAAAGTGTCCATTAAAGTAAAGTGTGGGCCAGGTGTGGTGGCTCATGCCTGTAATCCCATCGCTTTGGAAGGCTGAGGTGGGTGGATCACCTGAGGTCAGGAGTTCGAAACCAGCCTGGCCAATGTGGTGAAACCCCATCTCTACTAAAAAAAAAAAAAAATTAGCCAAGCATGGTGGCACAGGCCTGTAATCCCAGCTATTCGAGAGGCTGAGGCGGGAGAATCGCTTGAACTTGGGAGGCAGAGGTTGCAGTGAGCCGAGATTGCACCACTGCACTCCAGCATGGGTGACAGAGCGAAACTCTGTCTCAAAAAAATAAATAAATAAATAAAAATAAAAAAGTAAAAAGTGGTAAGAGTTCACTGGCTCTGTTGATGAGATGGTCTCTGCTGCTCATGGAAAGGGCGGTGCTGGTGACGATGACTGAAATCAGACTTCAGTAGGTGAGGAAGTGAGTGACGGAGAGGAGCAGAGCAGGGGGAGAGCATGACGTGTAAAGATCCATGAGAAAGGGATGACTGCTGGAGAGGCGTGGAGATGGGGACTGGTGGGCCTCCAGCCTGTGTGGGTGGGTCCACCTTGAGTGGAGGAAAGGACTCCAGGGAGGCTGTTAAGGTTGGGTAGCATTTGTATTTGGGGTGAGAAATTGAAGGGGTCACCTCAGTGTTTCCATTTCAGTAGGGTCTGAAGTCACCTCACAGTGGAGGTGATTTTGGTTGGTGGAGGCTTTTGGGACAGTAAAATGGAAGATGCCCCCGTAACAGGACTGGTGAACTTTGCTCTGGCACTTTCTGAGGTCAGAGAGTATGATTTAGAATTGTACCCTTTCTTGGAATTACTTCATTTTCTCCAGGGCTAGAGCTGTAGAAAACTACCCTGGCATGGAATGGGGAAGAGTGAGTTACAATACTAATCCACAGTGGCATTTTGTCCGTCAGATGGGGTGCAAGCATGGAGCAGGGAGGGAATTGGGTGTGCAGGGAACAAAGGCGCTCCGGAGGCCTGGGATGAAGGAGGCCATGCCAGCCTATGAGGAGACAGAGAATCCAAGGTGAGAACAAGCTTGGCAAGGAGTGGTGGTAGGGGGAGGAGGTGGGAATGCTGGCTGTAGAATGATTGACAGTGGGATTTTAGAGTTTTCAGTTTCTGACATGGCACAGTTCTGGGTGATAATGAGGTTGGGAGGGCCACTGTGGGAGCAGGTGGCTGGAGTGGAATGTAGGTCACTGCCACAGGGGTTAGGTAGGTTTGGTCTATTCTCTACACCCACATTTATTCAGATACCGTTTTGGGGAATGTATAAAGAATCCCCTCCTCAATGTCCCATAAAAATTGTTTAAATATTGCAGATGCAAGGCATTATTTATATTTGGTTTTCATAGCTTCCCTCTGTGTGGAAACGATTTTACAAATTAGCTGAGAAAACTTGAAGTTTTCTTCATCTGCCATGAAAGAGACTCTGCCAACACAAGATAATGACAGGATATTATCTTCAGATTGCTAATTAGTAAGTGAAATGAATGTCTAGCCCTGGTGCCGCCAAGTCCCCTCCTTTAATATCTGCCCTGCAGGGGGGCAGAGGACTGAGACCAGAGCTGCTTCCCCTCAACATGGCAGGCCAAGTGTGCGGTGTACCTCCCTTTTAGAGAAAGCACTTCTAAAAGTACCTTATGCAGACTCTTAACATACCCTCTGACTATAGAGAGATGGCAAATAACATACTTAGTATTGCTCTTCAATTCAACGAAAAACTAGTTGTGGTAAAATTGATCATTTGAAAGTGTGGATATTTTTTGACCCAGCATTCTGGTTAGCTTGTGTTAATACTGACTGTATCAGTCGCATTTTCACAGATTATAAGGATGAAGTTAGGTTAATGTGGAAAGGAGTTGAGGAACAAAGATCTAGGAAAATAAACCTTCCCGTTAATATAGAGAACATTACCCCACCTTTGATTTCCTCCTGTGTCTAGATGTGTCCAGGTATGTTATCTGGCCCTCAAAGATGCTTTCATTGACCTCTAAGGCATGATTCCTCCTTAGTCTCCAAGTATTCTTTACTGGGAGAGTTCAAATATTTTGTTTTGCAGTATCATGGATGCTCATGACTGAGGTTATGTCTACAAGTCGCAAAAACGATGTGCATTTAATTATCCAGGCAAGCAGCCTTTCATGGTCAAACGACTGAACAATTCATTGGATGAAATTAATCAAATTAGTTAATCAATGGACCAAAATAGCTCAGCTCTCAGTTTAGCTATTAACGTTAGCTAATCGCTCAGTTTTTAGTTATTTAAGTTTCTAGCTATTTACCATTGTCCGATCCTCAGTCATTAGTTCTCCAGGTTGACTTTTTTGTGAATTTGCTTTATGAGCTCAGGTAAACAGTTGAAGTTTTTTTCACCGGTTTGTCTGTTTACCTTGGGAGAATACTACTGATTTCTTCTCAGAGGCTTTTGGGAGCTGTTGGAAAGATCGGTGAATTTTCTATCAAAATCTTGTGTATTCTTCAGAAACAGACACTCCAAAGGTTCAGAGTGAAATATAATACTGCATTATTAAACTTGGAGGTTTCCATGATGGGAGGTATCCGAATGGGTGGAATATTGGGCCTCACAAGATATGCCCATGTCCTAAACCCTGGTACCTGTGACTGTGATGTTATTTGGAAAAAGAGTCTTTGAAGATATAATTAAGTAAAAGATCTCAAGATAAAATGATCTTGGATTATCCAGGTGCGTCCTAATCCATCGACAAGCGTTCTTATAAGAGATAGAGAGGGGAGGACACAGGAACCGATGAGAAGGCCACGCAAGACAGAGGCAGAGACTGGAGTGATGCAGCCACAAGTCAAGGAGCCCTTGAAACCCCAGAAGCTGAAAGAGACAAAAAAGGGTCTCCCCTGGAGCCTTCGGAGGGAGTGTGGCCTTGCTGACACCTTGACTTTGGCCTTCTGGCTTCCAGAACTGAGAATGGCCAGTTTGTGGTAATTTGCTACAGCAGCCTTAGGAAAGTGAGGGAGCGCCCACTCAGAGCATAGCCCTCCTCCTTGCTTGTCCAGAACACTTTTCACTCAGCATAGGATCTCGTAATTTTTAAGTTGTTCCACTAAAGTAATATATTTAATTTCATTCAAGAAGAGAATTTATCTGGTTTTAGAATGAGATACAGTGTCTAGTTCCAAGCCCAGTATTATATAGAAAATTTGATCATAAAAAGCTGCTTGCCTGGATAACTAAAGTGCTCTGAAACCTGCTACATCTATCTTTTTTTTTTTTTTTTTTTTTTTTTTTTGGAGACAGGGTCTCACTCTATTGCCCAGGCTGAATGCAATGATGCGATATCGGCTCACTGCAGCTTTGACTTCCTGGGCTCAAGTGATCCCCTCGCCTTAGTCTCCCGAGTAGCTGGGACCACAGGTGCACACCACCACGCCTGGCTAATTTATTTTTTGTAGAGACAGGTCTTGCTGTATTGCCTAGGCTGGTCTCGAACTTGTGGACACAAGCCATCTTCTTGCCTTGGCCTCCCAAAGTGTTGGGATTACAGGTGTGAGCCACTGCACCTGGCCCTGCTATATCTTTATCTAACTGGATAATCCAGGAAGGTGAGGTTTAGAAGTCTTAATTATTTGAGCTGCACAGACCAGAAAATACAGGAATGGCAATGCCATTGTGTTCCAGGCAGAACCCAGAGTACCTTATTGACCCTTTAAATGTTATTATCTCTCTCTTACCTGTGATGCATTAGTCAATGCACAATATTTCCATATATCTGCATCGAGTTAAAAAAAATCAAGTTGGGCTAAACCAAACAATGTTTAGAATTTCCATTCATTCATTCACTCATTCGATCTTTCCACAAATCATAAGTTATCTATCATCTGCAAGGCACTGTGCTAACTGCTGGAATACTTAGTGAACATAATAGACAAGGCCCTCATGCTCCCATGGAGTGTACAATCTAGTGACATTATGCTTCAGGAAGATGTTAGAATTATTTAAATATGACCTAAGTCTAAACTGATGTAGCATTCTGTAATTTTCACACGATTGGCAAAATAATAATGGCTCTGACAACATCAAGTTGCCATGCCACACAAGATCTATGTACTGATACAATCAGGATACCAGAAATACCTCAAGCTATTTAAGTAATTGGTTCTGAATTAATTGCATAGATAGAGGGAAAATACGGAATGCATAAGCCAAACAATATACTAAATCAGCATAATATTGAGGTTTATGACTATGTTCTATGATGCTTTATTGTTTTGAAGATTTACCTACTAATGATATTTTTCTTTAGATAATAGAATTAATTGATATTCTTTAAAATTAGACTATAAAGAGAAAGTCCATAGAAGTCTGGATAGTAGGGGACAGCCAGTGTAGCCTCTGTTTGCTATTCATCATCTGAAAGTAGGAAGCCTCCCCTTTCCACCCCTAAAGGTCCCAAGGCTGATCTGTTCTCAGCCTAGGCTGGAGGATCCATCTCCCGGATTACATCACACACTTTCCTAGAGGTCTACAGTGATTCCCATTTATCGTTCACAATGATATTCCTAATCATTAGTTGTATATATCTCCACCAACCATCCTGCTTCTCAGATCCTGAGATCACTGGGCTATCTTGGTTCTGTTCTCAATTTGATTAGGATTGTACTTCTGTCCCTGGTCCACCTCTGCCAATGTCATTTTCAGTACTTTTTTCAGCTGTGTTACTCTTAATTGAGAATAACCCATGCTAGGTGGTTTACATTGGCCCCACCCCTCCTGTCATTCCAGTTTCTGTTGCTGTCAAACTCTTTACACTCCACCCCGCTGAATGTATCCCTCCTCTCATGAAACTGGGCTGAACAGAAAGACGTCTTTATACTTACATATAATTTGCTTTTTAAACCTCTCCCAACAGACAAAAAGACTTTTGAATGCAAGATATTGATTCTGTTAATTCTATCTGGCATTTAAACATCCAGGAAATGAACTGATTTCATGGAAAGTACATTTGCAGTAATTTAAATAATGGTTCCAATTTTGTTAATTTTCATACTCAGAGTCAAGCCTAAAAATTTCTCAGCCATGATGCTGACCACATATTCCGACTGATTCTTGGGCTTGATATTGTTACTAGAGTGCTTTACTTTCCTTTGTCCTTGAAGCAAATTTCTAACGTAGGCGGCATTGATGTTCATTTGTGTAATCAAGCCATAATACATTCATAAAAAAGAGTTTTGAATCAACAAATAAAGCCTAATTTTTAAGCTCTATTTTATAATAGGATGCTGAAATAAGATAATGTAAAGAGTCTGCTCAAGTTAATCAACTCTGATTCTTGTGAAAACCTCCTCAGTTTAAATCCTGATATACCAGGGAAATTTGGAGACTTGTAAATAGCATTTCATGCCCCTGTACAGGACACAGGAGCTCCTTCCACCTCCCACTAATGCTTGCTTACATAATTTTGCAGTAACTTCTTTTCCAACTATTACAAGCACACAGGAGAGCAAGAGGTGAAACAATAGCCCCAAACCCGGATCTCCACAGTCTCCAGTAGGAACTTGTGAAAAAAAAATTCTTTCAATTTTAGCTCTGCATGGGCATGTCAAAGCCTCTCCACTCCTCTCTTCCCATCTACAAATAAGGGATAATAATGTTAATATTTGCTTACTTACCTCACAGGAGAATGAAAAGAGAGAGTAATTTAATGTTAATAGGTTCTTTGAAGATGAAAAGTATTTCATAAT
The DNA here is from genome assembly GCF_000951045.1 of Mandrillus leucophaeus. Classification (NCBI taxonomy): domain Eukaryota; kingdom Metazoa; phylum Chordata; class Mammalia; order Primates; family Cercopithecidae; genus Mandrillus; species Mandrillus leucophaeus. The sequence continues at coordinate 217,555 of NW_012102565.1, read as the reverse complement.
TGCTAAGTTCTATTACATTTTTTAAAACCCGTCTCAAAGATACCCCTCTTTCCTTATCCTCCTAACTTTGTTTAATTAAAAATAATTATCCTTTCTCAACCTCATTATTTAAGTGCATAAGACCTTCATGACGTTCCCACACAATGTATGTTTCCATGCTTTACTCAGTGTTACTGCCTTCAGGTTCGGGCCTTTCATATTTTCTAACTTCTTATGTATTAGAAAGTCTAGTGTATTAGAAAGTCTAGTGAAAATCTATCATGTCTGCCTGGGGTAGATTTCATTTCTGAGTGTGAAAATTGCATGAACAGCCAGCTTTTCTTCCTCCCACTCTTTGAAAGGCTCTTGACGCTGCTGGCATCTAAGGCAGAATTTCTCAAAGGTGGGGGTGACCCTTCCATTGGTATCTGAGTCCCTGGGATGTTTGTTAAGATCTAGGTGCCTGGAGATCAGACTCTATGGGGTGGGTTATGGAAATCTGCATTTAAAATAAATTCTGCAGTTGCTGACTAAAATTTGAGAACCACCCATTCCAAGTCCCTCATCATATTTTTAAGATGAAAAACATAATCTGAAGGTCAAAAGTGAAGTTTTTTGCCTTAGGCATCACTCATTGCATTTTCCTTACGGATACTGGAAGAAGGGATGGAGGACAAAGGCTTTTCTAGAAGCTGAGAGTATGAAGGGCTCCACTTGGCCTCCTCTCACACCACCACCTACAGGCACATGCATCCTTGCCTCCTCACACCCCACTAATTAGGGGCGGGTCTTCTTTTTATCTAATCCCCCTCATCACCAGACTCTCCCTCTCTCTGGTTCTTGCTTTTGTCGCCTCTCTCATTAGTAAGTACATCTGCAATCTACGCTTGCCATTTATTTCCCTCAATCTCAAGGAAAAAGGGGCTGACTCTTTTTCTTTTTTCTTTTTTTTTTTGAGATGGCGTTTCCCTCTTGTTGCTCAGGCTGGAGTGCAATGGCGAGATCTCTGCTCACTGCAACCTCCACCTCCCGGGTTCAAGCAATTCTCCTGCCGGGGCTGATTCTTTTTCAAAGTTAATCTCTCCACTTGGGCTATCTATCCCCTTTCCCTGCCTCCTCTGCGCTCTTGTTCCATCCACTTTTTGCTCTCTCTTATAATTCAAGACTTTCTCTCTCTTCTGACATTGTCTCCTCAAAGGCCTTGCATCCTTCTAGCGGTCCCACACAGCCAAGCTCCTAGAAAGAGCAGTTTTCAGGGCTGTTTGATGCTGGTATTTAAAAATACGAGCAAGGCCAGGCATGGTGACTCATGACTGTAATCCCAGCACTTTGGGAGGCCAAGGTAGATGAATCACCTGAAGTCAGGAGTTCGAGACCAGCCTGGCCAACATGGTGAAACCCCTTCTGTACTAAAAATACAAAAATTAGCCAGGCCTGGTGGCACACACCTGTAATCCCAGCTACTCGAGAAGCTGAGGTGGGAGAATTGCTTGAACCCGGGAGGCGGAGGTTGCAGTGAGCCAAGATCTCGCCATTGCACTCTAGCCTGGGAGACAAGAGCGAAACTCTGTCTCAAAACAAACAAACAAACAAACGAGCAGAACTACCTTTGGAAAGTGAACACACCGTACAAAGAGTAAGGGGAAGCACCAGCAATAACATCTGCACCATGGAGCTCTTTTTGGAATAAATATGGGGGAAGCGGAGTTTTGATTCTTTGCAGCTCCCTGTCCTCCTGGCACAATCAAATTTCCCTGGTCCTGGCTTTTATACCAAGGCCAGCATTGCTGTCATTCCCTGTGCTCTGTGCACATTCTTGTGGGCTGAGTTCAGGGTTTGGCCATAGGCTAGTCTCCTGTCTCCACAGCTAATAGTGGGTTTGGTGTAGGCCCTGGCATCCCCACCAGTGGTTTGCTTTGTAATTTTTCCCTCTTGGTCTGTGGGAGGACTGAGGCATGGGGTCTGGAACTCCTGTGCAGCTACAGGCCTGCTTGGAGGGTGAGGTGGCTGTTGTGGGGCAGGTGAGAGCACACCAGGGCCATAGCTAACCTCCAGCCTTCATAAAGAGCCCACGGCAGCTCTGTGGGAATCCTTCCAGCAGCCCGCTTATGGCTGGAGACAGAGGTGTGGCTTCTGTCTAAGCTTTTCCCTCTGACTCAGTCCAGGAGGCCACTGTCTTGGGAAGCAAATGATAACAGCATCTGGGAGATTCTCTTCTAGATGGACTAGCAGGGAATCAGGATATGAACTCAGTGGACTGACTGCACGGAGACTCACCTGGTCATTACTTGAAGGTCATTACTTAAAGTAAGTTCTTCAGTTGCCAACATTTGAAAACTAAAGTGTGTGGTTCAGTTATGCTGGTCCAATAACCAGAGAGGTCTAATATATGAGTGTCTTAGTTCATTCCTGTGGCTATAACAAAATACCATGGCTTGAGTAATTTATAAATAATAGAAATTCATTTCTTACAGCTCTGAAGGCTGAGAAATCCAAGATCAAGGTGCCAAAAGATTCAGGGTCTGGTAAGGCCTTGTTCTCTGCTTCTAAGATGAACATCTAGATGTATCCTCAAATGGCAGAATGGGAAGAGCAAAAGGGACTAGGCCACCCTCTTCAACCTCTTTTATAGGGGGACTGATCCCATTCACAAAGGTGGAGCCCTCATGACTTAATCACTTTCCCAAAGGCCTCATTTCTTTTTTTTGTTGTTTGTTTTTGAGATGGAGTTTTGCTCTTGTTGCCCAGGCTGGAGTGCAATGCAATTAGGCTCACTGCAACCTCTGCCTCCCAGGTTCAAGTGATTCTCCTGCCTCAGCCTTCCTGAGTAGCTGGGATTACAGGCATGTGCCACCATGCCTGGCTAATTTTTGTATTTTTAGTAGAGATGGGTTTCACCATGTTGGTCAGACTGGTCTCAAACTCCTGACCTCAGGTGATCCACCTGCCTCGGCCTCCCAAAGTGCTGGGATTACAGGCATGAGTTTCCTTGCCCAGCCAAGGCCTCATTTCTTAATACCATCGCCTTGGGGGTTAAGTTCCAACTTATGAATTTTGGAAAAACACATATATTCCAACTGCAGCAATGACATATTCCAAGGTTGAAAATGTTTTCCTAAAACTCTAGGCCTACAGAAATACTTTTTATCCTGCAAAAATATTTTGCTTAACCTTTTCTTTTTCCAGTCTTCCATCATGAAAACAGTGGTTCTCAACAGAGTGGTTTTGCCTTCTAGGAGAATCATGGCAATGTCTGGAAACATTTTCGGTTGTGACAGCTGGGGGTGGTCGTACCTAGTGGTGGTGCTGCTGTACCTAGTGGGCAAACTCACTCTCTCAAGGCCTTTTATAAGGGCCTTACTCCTATTCATGAGGACTCTGCTCTCATCATTTAATCACTTCTTAAAGGCCCCACCTCTTAATATCATCACATGGGTGATTAAGTTTCAACATATGAATTCTGGGGGATGCGTCATTCAAACCACAGCAGGCACTCTTACGTCCTTTTGGTGAACTAGGAGGCTGAGACTCAGATAAGTCAAGAAAGTTGCCCAGGGTCTACTGAGAGTTGGAGCAGGCATGAAACCTGGATTTGCCTTTTGCTGTGTGGCACCTGCCTCAGGACCTGAAGGGTGCTGCCTCCATGCCAGAAACCACGCTGGCTGCAGAGGGCAAACCCGAACAATAAGATGCTGCCCTGATCCAGTTTCAAAGCTAACACAAAGTGGCCAGGGAGGGATGGAAGGAGAGATGCAGACAGTAGATTAGAGCAGTGCTTTCTCAAGCTATTTTGCACAGAAGCATAGAGATGGGGAGGAGGAAGAGCCTGAGGGTTTGGAAATCTTTGTTTTTTAAAAGAATTCAAGAGAAGATGAACATATTTGTCTTGAGAAGGTTCAGGAAATCATGAAGAAATCATGCAGTATTTTAAGTGGATTTTCAGGGTGGGAAATTTGCGCCCATGTAAATGAGAGAAGAGGAACAGAAGAAACAATCGAGCACATATGGGCAGCGGAGCAAAGCCTAAGGAAGCGTGGGGAGGGCAGAGGAGGAGCTGCCGGGAAGAGGCAGATGGTGTCTCAAGGCAGGTGGTCTTGTGTTTTGGCTGTCCTGAGAATGCGAGGAGTCCGGACTCCATTTTGTAGACAGTGGGGAATTAGTAAAAGAGGTCTGTGCTGAGTAAAGGGGGGAGAAATGGCAAAGAGAGATAAAGAAGGGAAGAGACCAGGGGTAGGGTGAGCATAGTCGTACCATGTACATGAGGCATTTACAATATGCCAGGAGCTCACGTGTAGAACAGTTCGGAGAATCCAGCATCAAGTCCTTAGGTGCTAAGAATTGTGCATTGATGAATGCCTATCTAAGATATTTGTTTTCCACTAATAATTAAGCTAAGACATTTATACCAAATGGCATCTTGGCTGTAAGAGATTTATTTATTTTTTACACACAGATGTAATTTTTATATAGATTTTGGCTTCTTCTGGCGTGGCTGGCTGGCTCCTGTCACCTTGGCTCATCTCCTGTGACACATATTGATAATCTAAAATGTGCCCTTCCATTTTTAAAATCTGAATCACATAATCACATACTAATATATTTATATTTATGTATCTCTAGCTACATACACACAGGGTTGGGGTTACTATTTTTCAATTTTTGAATTGCATTCTTCATGCTTTTCTGCTTTTCTTCTGTCAACAATATCTTGAGGAAATCTCTCTCCATCACCTGGAAGGTTCTGATTCAGTCTTTTTTATGCTCCATATGACTGTGCAGTGTGGATCTGCTGTAATACATGTAACCATTCCCCTGCCGATGGACATTTGCATTGCTTCTAGGTTTGTGTCTTTAAGAACACTGCTGAAATAAACACACCAGTGTGTTTTGTGCAGCAGTCCGGCATAGCTTTTAAAAGTCTGCACTCAGCCAGCCGCGGTGGCTCACGCCTGTCATCCCAGTACTTTGGGAGGCCGAGGCGGGCTGATCATGAGGTCAGGAGTTTGAGACCAACCTGGCCAAAATAGTGAAACTCCGTCTCTACTAAAAATACAAAAACTAGCCGGGTGTGGTAGCGGGCACCTGTAGTCCCAGCTACTCAGGAGGCCGAGGCAGAAGAATTGCTTGAACCCGGGAGGTGGAGGTTGCAGTGAGCCAAGATTGCGCCATTGCTCTCCAGCCTGGTGACAGAGCAAGATTCTGTCCCCCCCCCGCAAAAAAAAAAAAGAAATTCTGCACTCTAGAGTTAGACTGCATGTGATTGCTCCTCACCTCTGCCACTTACTAGCTCTTATACTGGGCAAGTTTAAGCCTCTATGGGTATCAGTTTCCCATTTGTAAAATAGAGGATTATAACAGGTTATGTAATTCATGTAGAGCCTTTGCAAAAATACCTGGCCCATAATAAGGGCTCAATAAATATTACCTGTTGTTATAAAAGTACTGGATATTAGTGCTTTTATTTCTATGAGATAACTTTATGGGCTAAAGGGTATCTGGGTTTTTAAAATTTTAGTTTATATTGTGGGTTGGATTCCCCCCCAAAAGGCTGTAAAATTGCTTCATGCCTGTTTCTACCAACAATGTATGAAAGCATCCTTTTACTCATGTCCCCTCCAAAGATAAATAACTCTTTAATTTTTGGCAATTTGATCGTTATAAAATGATATCTCATTGTTACCTTAGTTTTCATTTCCTTCACCATTGGAAAAGTTCAGATTTTTTAATGGGTTTATCAATCATTTGAATTTGTTCTTCTCTGAACAGCTTATTCTTATTCTTTGCCAATTCTCCCAGGGTTGTATCTCCTCTTTTTTTCAAGTTGTAAGAGCTCTTTGAAATGTGTATTACAGATTTTTCAACCTCTGATTTTCTTGAGTTGCAAAGATTAATTTTCAAGATCAAAGCTTGTCTTTTGACCTTGTTTATGGTATTTTTGTCATAAAAGTATTTTAATTTTTATATATTCAAATACATCTTTCTTTTTTTTTTTTGGAGACAGAGTCTCACTCTGTTGCCCAGGCTGGGGTGCAGTGGCGCGATCCCGGCCCACTGCAACCTTCGCCACCCGGGTTCAAGCAATTCTCCTGCCTCAGCCTCCCAAGTAGCTGGGATTACAGGCATGTGTCACTAGGCCTGGTTAATTTTTGTATTTTTTAGTAGAGATGGGGTTTCACCATGTTGGCCAGGATGGTCTCAAACTCCTGACCTCAAGTGATCCACCCGCCTCGGCCTCCTAAAGTACTGGGATTACAGGCATGAGTCACTGTGCCCTGCCTTTCTTTTCTTTTATAGATTCTAGTTGTTGATTAAAAAGATTGATTGTCTCTAAAAAGGTCTCTACCACTCAAGGTTTCTTGAGTTCATTTTATGTTCTCAATAATTTTTATGTTCTAGCATATGCATAAATTCACGTAGATTTTCCTGAAGAAATTTCATTCCTTTTTTTCACGTGTTTTCAAAGTTGAGAGGAATTTAACATAATTTTCTTTTGGTTGCATACCCAGTTACAGTATGGGCATCGTTAACTAAATAATTCATTCTTTTCCTACTGAAAGTTTCTCACATGTTCTAAAGAAAGCTGGGTTCAGACATAGGACAGGCAGAGTCCCAACCAATCCCACTCATTCTATGGTGACTTCTCATCTAATTTTTGCTCCACATCTTGTTTGAGAATTGATAGGGAGGCTACTGAGATTCAGCCAGAGATGGGGTCAGCAAAGCTCTTGTAGGTGTTCATGAAAGAACCCAGGAACTGTTGTTAGGAGTAGGGCTGGGGCTGGGGCTTACCTGATCTTAAACTCAGATCAAAAGTCCACACTGAGCTCTTCTGTCAGGAGGGCCCTGGGAGGTTGAAGGGCCATGAGACACCCAGTGGGATCTCATAATGTTGTGGTTTCTACCTACTAATTCAAGACTCTGCAGATGTAGCAAAGGATATTTAAAGTGTGTTATCCAGGACTTCTTAAGTTCCATAAAACTCTACAATTACACTTAATACCCACTTACCCACTTGGCCAAACTCTAAACATGCACAAAAGAGCTTCCCTCCTCCCCCACTTCCCCTTGCTAAAGATCTGAAAACAGAAGATTTTTACCACCCAGGGAGTATCTGCTTGGGAAGGGAGAGAGGTCGGGGCTGGGGCAGAAGGAGGCAGGGGAGTCTGTTTATTCTGCACTTAGCAAAGGGCCTTGGGATCCTCTTGGAAATTTCAGTTTGAGAGGTGGTAGAATGTCTGTGACACCTGTAAGGTTAGATTCGTCACCACCACAGACATAAAGGAGGACACAGACATTTTGGTGGCTGCAGAGAAACTGATTAACAGTCTCAAATCTGAAATCTGGCTCTGAAAATCCTTCTCACACTGACAATTATGTAAAGAGTGACTCATAACGTAGTCATTTCTTAAAATGATACATGTTAGCACAGGCATAGGCCACATAACCACGTTTCAGTTAATGACAGACCACACATACAGCAGTGGTCTCAAAAGATCATAATGGAGCTGCCCTACACAGGTGTGCCATTTCTTATCTTCTATACAATAATTTTACTGTACCTTTTCTATGTTTAGCTATGTTGAGATATACAAATACTTGCTATTGTGTTACAGTTGCCTAAGGTATTCAGTATAGCAACATGTTGTGCAGGTTTGTTGCCCAGGAGCAATAGGCTATACCATAGAGCATAGGTGTGCGGTAGGCTCTGCCATCTAGGTTTGTGTAATTCCACTCTATGATGTTCACACAATGATAAAATTGCTTAATGATGCATGTCTCAGAAATCTCCCTCTCGTTAACTGACACATGACTGTAGTTAAGACAAACAAAATGTGTCTGAGGCTCTGGTATTCTTCCTAGAAATAGAGAAGGAACTCACCTATTTCAATCGTTCAGACTTAGGGCATCTTAGATTTGCTCCGGGAAAAGTGACATTCAGAATAATTGGGACAGAAAGAATTTCCAGTGGTGATTTCAGAGAGAATAGTTGGTAGGAGCTTAAATGACACTCAACAATGAGTGAAAAGCCCCAAATTTATTTTTTTTTACTGTTTTTATTTATTTTATTTTAGTTCAAATATTCTGAACTAAAAATTGAAATGGGATAAAAATTCTCATTAACCAAGAAGTTTTACCTGAGAAGCATTCCATCCATCCATCCTTCCATTCAACCATCCATCTATCTGTCCAGCTTCCCTTCTTCCCTCCCTCCTTTCTTTTTTTCCTTCCTTCCTTCCACATATATTTACTGAGTGCCAAGTTTGTGACTAGGAAAGCTACAGGCAAGACTCTGGTCTCACTGGGCTTACATTTTCGGGAAGAAATGACAGCAAATTATAAACATATTAATACTTTATACAGTGATAAATTCAGTCAATATATTAAAGTAAGATGTTAAGTTGGAAAATTATAAATGGATGCACTATTTTAAATTGAGTGCTCAGGAAAGACCCTTAGAGAAGGGAATGTTTGAACTTAAATATGAATCTTTCCTATATAAACATAATAGTTTGAAACTATATGCAAACTATATGGAAACTATATGCATTCATGTTTCCAAAGTTCCTTGTACCTCATTATTACAATATGATGTGATAAATACTATAATAGAGGTACACACAGCAGTGGTCACATTGTATTTTAATTTGACCAATTATATATCTGACTTTGCCTTTGAATGGGGGCTAGATCCTGATGCTAGAGCCATGATACCTGGGTTCCTATTCCTGCCTGGTCCTCAACTATGGCCTTGTTTATGTCTGTGCCTCATTTTCCCTCATCTGTAAAAGTAGGATAACTCAGTATCTGGATTATAATATTGTTATAACAACATTACATCTGGGTTATAATATTGTTAGACAGTGGCTGCTATATTTAGCAGGTTCTCAATGGATCCTTCATTATTTAGCTTAATTACTAAATTCTGTATCCCTAAAGATATAAAATCAGGATACAATAAATATGAAAAGGATAAAAAAGTAGCATATGAGTGCCTCATCAATATGCAAATGACATCATCATAATCAAAGAATTAAGATATGAAATTTGGAATAGGCCAGGCACGTTGGCTCATGCCTGTAATCCCAGCACTTTGGGAGGCCGAGGAAGGTGGATCACCTGAGGTCAGGAGTTCGAGACCAGCCTGGCTAACATGGTGAAACCCTGTCTCTACTAAAAATACAAAAATTAGCTGGGCGTGGTGGCATGTGCCTGTAATCCCAGCTACTTGGGAGGCTGTGGGAGGAGACTCATTGAACCCAGGAGGTGGAGGTTGCAGTGAGCTGAGATTTTGCCATTGCACTCAGCCTGGGGGACAAGAGCGAAACTCCATTTCAAAAAAAAAAGAAATTTGGAATAGTATTCATCGACTTCTGTCATCAAAGACACACACAACAGACACACACTGTTCTGTAAATTGTAAGATTTCTGGTAGATGTATTGAATGTCCTGAAATGTATAGGCTCTTGTGGTAATTTTCCATTCCCTGCTCTCCTGTCCTCCACTAATTTCTCATCTTTTTCTGCCCTGCTTTGTGACCTAGGGACTGGCCACTGTGGGTTGCAGTATCTGGACAGCCTCTGTCGTCTGGTTTACGGTTGGGTTTGGCCATTCGGACTGGAGAGTGGGAGAAGAGTGTTGATTGAGAGGGTTATTTCCCAGCTTTGACCTACTGTGGCCAGGTCTGGCCGGGGCTGTGTCCATGGGTGGTCCCTTATAGGCTCCAGTTTTGAAAGAGCTCTTCTGATTCTATCTCCTCTCTCTCCTTGGCCTGAATATTATCACTGCTGACGTTGACAGGGTCCTTTCAGTATGGAAGTCAGTCGTACAAATCAGTAATGAAACAGCAATTGCAGAAAGTCTCTTTAGGCCAAAGGCAATATGACAAAACAAAACAAAAAACAACAAAAAACCTGACCAAAAACAAAAAACAAAAAAACAAAACCCACAGACAGTTTTTTTTTTCCAGCTTATTCAACGTGTGTAACACAGAATTTTCACTAGATTTATTCATATTGGTATGTCTCAACACTGGACTAGAAAGAAAGGAACTGGGTGGAATCATGATGCCCTGCTAGGGCTTTTGATTAAGCTGGCTCTATTCCAAGGGATACAAAGCCCACACACAGGAAGCAGGAAGCCCAGAATGTCAAGTACCTACTCTCAAAGGGGAGCTTTCAGAGGACGGACACAGTGTCAGGGGTTTCTCCATTGATGTCTTCGGGCAGTGCCTCACCCGGAAGTGGTCGCTGCAGGAGCACGTGCAGTGTGAGAAGGAGGAGGCCTTCCTTCAGTAACAAGCAGCATTCATGCATCGTGGAGAGCAGATTCCCAGAGTGTAAAGCTCTTAAGGGACATGTGCATTTATTGCTGACTTTTTAAAACCACAGACAATACAGAAAAGTGTGAACTTTGAGCAATTAATCGCACATGGCAGGAAGGAGCACTCTATTAATCTTAACCCTGGTAGAAGGAAGAGACTGGTGTGACTTGTGGAATAATATTCATTTATGCACCCAGTGGTCGGGGAGCTGTTCTGAACGCCTCAAAGTGCCAGGCATTGTGCTAGAGTAAAATAAGACAAAAGTGTCTCTGCTCTGATAGAACTTAGTTTTTAGAGGGAACTCAGAAAATGTGTAAGAGCACCACGGTGGGATGAATGAAAGCTGACATTTGAAGAAAATGTCTGCTGACCCAGAAGAAGGTCAGCAAAGGATAAAGAAGCAGAATAACAACAACAAAAAAAGATAAAATTGACCACTGCAAAGATGCTGCCTCTAGCCACAGCTGAGTACCATGTCAATCCTGAGTGATGTTTAATCCTTTGAAGCCTTATAATGGATTTTTGCTAGGCATTAAAAAGTATAATCATGTAAGAACAGCTGTGTTAAAACATTTATATAAACTCTACTCAGTGCATTTGGTTTCTCAGTTATTCCTCCATAGCAAGCCAATCGGTATTAAACGTGTGTATGTTAAGTGGTAACAATTCTTCCAGTTAAGGGAAAACTCCAGTCCTTTCACTATTTCACTAGCCTACAAGCAACTGACTTTTAAATTCATCTAATTTTTATTAATGATTATGATAACATATAAAATTATGCTCGGTAGTACAAAATAGATCCATTTAGCTCATCAGCGTTTTATACATTTATAAATTTTATAAAAGATGAATGCCAATTACACAGCATTTTCTGATATGCCTTACTAGAGAATAAAATTTCTATTTTTGGAAAAAACCAACAACAACTTTTGAAGCTGACCTGTGTTTGCCATGTTTATTTCGGGTCTGTGGTTAGGCTTATCTCTGATTCCAGAGTGAAGGGAGGTGGGCAGGGTGTGGGTGTCCATGAAGGCACCTCTGTCCTCCCTGCAGGTCAAATCCTGCCCTGGCTTGTCTTGTGTCTAGGGACAATGTCCTGCTTTACAAAATCAAGGCTGTGCCCATAAAAAGCCTTGTAATCTTTTGGTTTCTCCGTTTGCTCATGAGTGATGCACAGGCCCTGATGATTGTCATCCTCTTCGCAGCCTCCATGAATCTCCTGATGAACTCCCTCAGAAGGTGGAAGGAGCGCCTGACACTGACCCGAGATCAGCAGCAGCCACGCCCACCCTGTGGGCGGTTAAGAGGCAGCCAGTGGCATCAGTCGTGGGCCATCAGATTTGAGGACTCAGATTTCTGGTTTCCCGAGTGTCCTGGACCTGCCGGCTGCAGGAATGACAGCGACAGTTCTTCAGGCAGGTGCCACAGCACCCATACATTGCCAGCATTTTGTGCAAAATACCCAAAGCCACATCACCAGATCTGGGCTCTCCTAGCCTCCCTTTGCTAAAATGCTGGCCAAAGAGCTTAATGAGCCACTCAGGGGCACAAGATAGGTGAAACCTGCATGTTTTGTTTGTTAAACTATTTGCCTCATGGCACAAGATGGCTTACTGTGTGAAAATAAACAAAAGGAATAACTGCGGCATCATGGTTTTGTTAAGATGTCCAAAGCTGATCAGGGCTTCCTGTTAAAATCTAAATAAGACTCTTCTTAGGTGGCTTACATTCAGTCAGCTGTGGCTCTGTGCAAAGAAAACCAGTTTCCCTTGCTCAGGAATTTGCAGCCACTGATAAGAGAGGAAAAGTGTGACTCCACCTGGAAGGTCATGATACAATCTGCTCTCTGACCCCGTGGAGGTGCAGGGGCTTGTTCTGCATGCCAGGCTGAGGACTCTCTGGACTGAGGCATTCACAGTTGAAGCTTTAAATCAGAAGGGAGTTCCCTGCCAATTTCATCACAAGTCAGCAGCATCCAAAGAGTGGCGCTGAAGAAAATCTCATCACCGTGGGTTCAGTTTAGATTGCTAGTCGGCTCAGAAAACTACCTGCAATTGTGTTTCCAGGATGCATCACAAATACTCTCCACATGAATGAGACCATCAGCGGATGAAACTCAGCATGCTTAGTGCGGGGCCAAGTCCTCTAGCAAAGGACACAGCGATTAACTTGCATTTCGAGGGCAGGCACTGCCAAGCCCTCAGCAGGGATCCATCCAGAGAACTTTGGTAATTGGTGCAAAATCCCTGTATCACGCAATTTCCTTCTTTAATGTGATAAAGTGTAACGGAAACATCTACAGAGCCTCTTCAGCCCTGCAATGCATGGATGAGCAGAAGGCCACAAAGCCAGGTTGATTGCAGGGACGGGGCAGCAGGTGAGGCATGGTCACTGTGGAAAGCGACGGAGGCCACTCTTAACAGGCAGTCCAGCCAAGTGGGGGCCACAGTATCTTCTCTGCTTCCCATCAGGCCTTCACCTGTGGCCTTATTTTGTGGCTGCACTGAAACATGCTTGACACCAAGGTTTTCTTCAAATGTCGGCTTTCATTCATCCCACCATGGTGCTTGTCCTTGTTGTCCTATGCCACTGTCCCCTCTTTTTGTAAGATTCACAGACTCCATTCCCCACTCCCTGACCCCCTACCTCGGACAGAATGAAATATTTTTCCCTTGTGATTGAATACAATTCTCAGGCTTATCTATGTATCTCAGGCAAACACATGCCCACATGTGTAGATGTGAATAAGTGAGCATTGAAGCTATTGTACTGTGATCGTTGGTTGGCTCATGTGTTCCTCACACTAGCCTCTTTGAGGCATGAGACCTTGCTCATTTTATGTTTGTATCCTCCCAGCACACACTATGTGCTTGATTTATAATCGTTAAATTAGCGAAGGTATTCCTGACACTACCTAGCATAGTCTTATATGGTAAGATATTTGATGAAAATATTTCTCTGTTGATTGCTGATTCCAATTCATGACCTCTAAGACACCATCTTAAATTTCATGCTCACAAACTAAGAGCTAGCTGAGGGATTGCATTAGGTATAATCTGTGTATGTGTATATTCCTGTGTTACAGGTCATAGCACTCTCTACCATCAGAATGGAGCCTGCCTGAATGTGAGCTCAGTGAGAGGCAGATTCCATTCTCGGGCCCTTCCACGGTGACTTGCCTGCTCTGCTCCATCATCCACTTATTCACAAGTTCTGGGGCGACAAAGGGCACGTTTTGTTTCATCTTGTACCAAACCCTCGATGTGCTCTCACTCACTCTACCTCAGCTCAAGAACTTCAGGGGCTGGGAGTGCATTTGGAGAGAAGGCATGTGCAATAGCTGGAAGCCTTAGCACAGGTGGGTTACACTGATGCTTTATAGCCAAACTATAGGAACTTGGGTTCTAAGGCCAGCAGGCTCAGGTGTTACCCCAGTGGCTCCCTTCAACAGCAGCATAAATAAGCCATGTCAGAAGAACCCACATTAGCCATCTCCAGGACTCCTTTCCCTCTCAACAGCAGGAGCTCCTGCGGTCAGAGCAGCGGTAATTTTCAAATCAGGCATGTGGTGATGCAGCAGGAAAGTGCCTGCATCCCAGGTGTCCCAGCAGCGTTCTGGAGACCTCTAATACCCACATCTGCACCACAAAACTGCACAGCATTGATTGATACCAATCTTCCTACACATATCAATAAGTGGTAATAGAATGCCTCAACAGCAGACAACCCAGGAACCAAAGACATACTGGATTTTCAAGTCAGAAGAATGCTTAGAGATCATCTGACCCAATAGCCGTATCTTACAATAAGATGCGGAAGCCAGTGTCCACAGTGCTAAAGACATCGGTCCAAGGTCAAAGAATTTCAAACCCATAAATACCTCCAAGAAGCCTCCACTGGGACCTTATGATTTTAGTAACATTATCAACATTCATGACCTATGTCTACTGATCTTAGTGTCTTCTCAGTAGGCAATTATTCTTTCTCACATCAATTTGCAGTTGATACATTATCAGCATCCTTGGTAAATTCATCTTGTGTTCTGGGTGAAGACTAACAGTCTTCCTTCTTGGGCTGTGTCATTCACGCTCATCCCTCATAACATCTGGCCACTGCTCTAAACACAGTGGCCTTTGAGAAATGCTTCTGAATTCTGACTAAGAAAGAGGAGAACTTTCAAACACAAGAAAGTGAACATTATAGAGCTTACCACTCAAGATGGTTTTCTACAAATGCGGACATGGGGCTGATCTGCACCGTGTAAGTATCATTTGCCGAGTACTCAAAGAGTCCATAGTAAGGGTTGAAGAGCTCCTGAGACAGAAGGAAGAAGAACTCCCGCGAGGGGCCACTGTAGTCCAGGCTGCAAAGAAAGCAGAGGTCCAGGAAGCTCATTCTGTGCCCACAGGTGAGGGGACCTGTTCGCACCCAAATTCTAGTGTGCCCTGTCAGAGTTGGGTGCTGGGGAAAGCAGAGAGCAGCCTCTGCTCTTTGGAGTGAATCTCAGTGGAAGTATCAATCCTCATCAAGAAAATGAGGATGCAGTAATTGGTTTGGAGATGTTTCTTAACCAGATGTCCATGAATAAACTCTCATGGTAGCTTTCCTTAGTGTTTTCTTTTGATCATCTAACACCTCAGAGCTAAAACACACAGCCAGCCCATTGAACACAAGGCCTTTGTCACGGGACACATAAAAGAATTTTCTGCAACAGTGAGTGTGTGCATGCATGTGTGTGTGCATGTGGGCTTGTCCTTCATGGTTGAGGTGGTTTCCCATGAAATCACTGAAATGATATGAAAAGTTTGGCATGAAGTTGTATACATATGCTTTAAGAGAAAGAGGTTTTTAAATTAGATACTCAGAAGCGTACAACACCTGAAAAGGAAAGATCCAGTGCCCTGGGACTGTATTTTTGGCTTATCCTTTGACCATGTGATCTCAGCCTCTTGTGCATGTCAATAATCTTAGGTTTTTGAAGAACATGGCATTTTTTGAAGCTTGGCAATACCTGAAAAGAAGGACCTCCTGGGAGGGAATCGCCTTGGGGTGAAGGCTGACAGCTACCCTGCTCCTTCCTGAGAAAAATCACCCCTGATCCTGAGGCTCTGGCCCACCCACGCTTAGGTGTCTGCATAAAACTCCTGGTGTCTCACCCCTCTTCTCCAACAAAGGTGACGTAGAGCTTGTTTCGCTGGAGCTCTTTCCGCGAATAGGCCATCACTTGATTGAAGGTTCCCTCCAACAAATGATCCCGGCGAATAATGAGCCTGAGAAGGAGAAGGGGTGGTGAGTGGTGGCCCTCAAGTCAGGATGCTGGACAGGGTTCTAAGTGAGTTGTGAGTGCCCAGGTTTAGGTTCTCACTCCCCAGCCTCTCCAACGAGAGGAAAGAGCAGGATGCAGGTTCCGTCAGTTCATTGAGGGATTATCTGAACACGCTTTTCAAAACATCAGGAGCGCAAGGAAAATGTGTACACTTCTCGTGCATGCCATCATATGGAACTGCTTTTAGGATAGTTCATTTTGATCAACTCATAGGATATCGCTTAAGATTCCTGAGTTTGGGTTCAGCTTTTTAAGTTGAAAATAATAAACCCAGAAGGGAAACTATAAACAACATTTTACTTAGACTTCAATTACAAAGTTACCAAGAGTCTTTAAATTTGACTAATGAGTTAAATTTTTTCCCAAGAATAAGTGAAGGGAAATACGAGATTTTTTATTTAGTTCAAGATTCCTTGTTTTCTGAAAAGGTCTACCCTGTGATTTTCTACATGTCTTTGTCTAAAATATTCTGTTCTTTCTCATTCTCTTTCCCTCTCTTACCTTCTCTTCCTGCCTCCCTTCCAATTTCCTAATGTCCTTTCTTCTTTCCTTCCAGCTTCCCAACTTCCTTCTTCCCCCTCTTCAGACCATAACCACTACCACACCAGAGTAGTCGATCTCAAAAACAATATTACAAGGGTGTAGGGGAGAAGGGGATAGAAAAATCTACTGTCTGAATTCAGTGCTAAGCACTGGAACACTCACTTAATTTTCCCTGGACCCTGACCAAATCCTTTGGCTTCCAGTTTTCTGTAGAAATTGCGGAGCTTGGCCTCAAAGTCTCTCCGGTAGGGGGAAGGGGCTCTTGCGCTGGCTCTCTGTAAACCTGCAGAGAGAAGCACACAGAGGTCATCACTTTCTTTTTTCTTCTTTTTCTTCTTCTTCTTCTTCTCCTTTTTTTTTTTTGAGAAAGAGTCTCGCTCCGTTGCCCAGGCTGGAGTGCAGTGGTGTGATCTCGGCTCACCGCAACCTCCACCTCCTGGGTTCAAGTGATTCGCCTACTTCAGCCTCCTGAGTAGCTGGGATTATAGGTGTGTGCCACCACACCTTGCTGATATTTTTTGTGTTCTTAGTAGAGACAGGGTTTCACCATGTTGATCAGGCTGGTCTCAAACTCCTGACCTCAGGTGATTCACCCGCCTTGGCCTCCCAAAGTACTGGGATTACAGGCGTGCACTACCACGCCTAGCTAATTGTTGTTAATTTTTGTATTTTTAGTAGAGATGAGCTTTCACTACGTTGGCCAGGCTGGTCTGGAACTCCTGACCTCAAGTGAGTCGCCTGCCTAGGCCTCCCAAAGTGTTGGGATTACAGGCATGAGGTCATCACTTTCTGTGGAAGAACAAATATGCAAAGTGACAGTAGAGCGAGAGCCCAACAGAGGAACATTCTGGCATCTCCATATTCTTCTTCTCCAAGAAGTCCCTTGATTTCCATCACTCTCTCAGTGGCTTTTATAATAAATAGAAATAATATACTAAAGTATAAAAATAATATACTAAATTCATTTATGAGTTCTAATGAGAATAAATATTTATGTCTTCCTCTCTAATTCTTTCAAGTTATACTTCTCTTAAAAGGACCTGGATGAGCATTTTTCTTGGCTTTAATTGTACTTGCATAATCTAAAATAATTAACATAAACTGAACTAAACTTTCCTTGTAAGTTCCTACAAGAAGTGATTGAAACTATAATGAGGTAAGTAGGACTTTAGTATATGTGTCCGTCATGCTCCTGTATTGATATTGATGCTCAAATAAACATACCTGTACACAAAGGCTCAGAGCATTTAGGAGTTTATGTTAGATTAGAGTTTATGTTAGATGACCTTGCATCATAAAAGTGAAGTTTACAATAATAATTCGCTAACTCTATATAGGTGAGAACTTTTGTCTCATTTAGAGTGCTTTGTAAATACTTTACTATATATACCTTTTAATTAAAAAAAGAATGGAAAATTAATATTCTTACCCGAGTTTTAAAGGTGGTCAGAATCAAGGCTTGCCCATTCAATAACCATTTATTAGTTACTTACTATATTCCAGGTACTAAGCTTACAATTTAGAGAAGACTGATGCTGGTAAACTCTCAGAAATGAGTATATAATACAAGTTACAATGATTGTTATCCAGGAAGGAAAGAAACCCAGTTCGTTGAGATCACAGAATCTGCTGTGATCTCATCTGCTGCTTGCCCAAGAGTGCCTGATTGCAGAATGGGGGGGAAGCAGACAGGAAGGTTCATCTAGGGATGAAGCTCTGCCAGAGGGTGCAAACAAAACGGAGAGGGCCAGGGGAGTTCAGGCTAAGTCTGGGAAGGCATCTCTGGGGACAATCTGAAGAATAAATAGGCACAAATTAGATTGCATGGGTCAAGAAAAGCTTTGCTTTAACTGAGAGAGAAGATGAGCTGGGAGAAGAAGAGCACTCCAGGTGGAAGATCAGCATGTGCAAAGGTCCTGTGGCAAAATGGAAAGTGGTACTCCAGTTTGTCTGGAGCACAGGGTCCAAGGACCAAAGTGGTACAAAAACAAGGCCTGAGAGGTGGGCAGGAACTGCACGAAACAGGACAAGGTACATTGTTAAGCAATTTTGTTTTCTGGTAAGGGTAGTAGGAAGCCCTTGCATAACGGCTGGCATGATGTCACTTGAGTCATAAAAACATCCATCTTCCTGCAGAAGAGAACAAAACCCCAGAGGACCAAGGTGGATTTAAAGAGCTCAAATGGGACTAGGCTGGTGTCAGTGGAGATGAAGTGAAGTGGGCAGAGAGGAGATGTATTTAAGAGGCAATGAATTGGATATAGGTAGTGAGGGAGGGTTGGGTTTCAGATTTTGTAACTGAACGCCCTGCGGTGACATTCACTGAGATGGGGAGTAGTGGAAAAAGAATACATTTGTGGGGGAAGAGTATGAACTTTTTCTCTGATGATAGTCCCTTTGTCTGGAGAGAGACACAGTTTGAGTGGAGAAAAAAGCCTGGGTTTGAGCCTTAAGGATGATAGGAAGAGGAGGATGAGGCCGCGGGAATGGCCAGGGAAGTAGACGAGATGTCAGGAGTGGTGTCCCAGAAGCAAACTGAAGAGGGGATGCTGGGGGACAGCAGCTGGTCATGTTACAGGCTGCTGAAGATTAGGATGGCTGAGAATGGCCCGCCAGATTGGGTGGCCAGAGTTCATGGCGACCTTAGTGAGGATACCTCCTTTCGTGACCTCCAGGTGTGACAGAGAAGATGTGTGCAGGTTTGCTAGTCTTGTGGGTCTGATGGCAGGCCTTTGAGAAAATTTCTGCTGGATGGCTTCAGCTTCTCAGTGAAGTAAAACAGGATGTCATTTGCTAGGAGAGAGGAGGGGTGCTGAGGGTTGGAGGCTTTAGGGGAAATGTTTGAAATAATAGTAGAGGAGATAGAAAAAAATGTGCTAGAATTTTCCTTTGGGTGTTCAAGATTCATGTGAGATGAGAGATGACTAATTTAGAATTAATAATCTGCCTTGTGAGGTGAATTTGCCCAAGAGTGCCTGATTGCAGAAGTCGGGGAAGCAGACAGAAGGTTCATCTCGGGATGAAGCTCTGCCAGAGGGTGCAAACAAAGCGGAGAGGGCCAGGGGAGTTCAGGGCATTGGCAAGGGTGCTACTGAAATGATGAACTGCAGAATCTATGCTGCATCAGGGAAAGACGTTAGAAAGGAAAGGAGAAAAGTCCATGAACCAGAGGCCTTGATGAGGCCAAAGGATGGTACTAGGGAGGGTAGTGGATCAAGCACATCGGAAGGGAAGAGGAGGTTTGAATTAGTGATTGTGGAGAAGATCACAAGGTCAGGAATGTGATTTTGGGAGTAAGTGGTTGAGGCAGGGGAGGAGAAAGTCATTGCAGACAAAGTCTAGAGACTGGGAAGCCAGGGAACGGAATGAGGGTCCCTATCGATGTTGAAGTCATCCAGGAGGATGGAAGGACCTGCTTGGGAAGGAGAAGAAGACCACAAGGCAGGGGCCACAGGCCTTGAGAATGAGAAAAAGGTTGGTAGATGACAGTAACTGGGAGAAAGGGAGGGGAGGGATATGGCTGAATGGTAAAAGCAAGGAAGCATGGGGAGCCGCGCCCACCTGGGCCCCACAACACCTGGGCCTGAGGGAACCAATGGCCATCACTTGCAAAGAAGTGGTCTTGCTGGAATACCAGGTTTTGGGATGTACACAGAACTAGAATACAGGTCTGTCAGTGCAAGTATAATTTTCTATCCAGCACATTTCAGTATATTTTATTAATTATGATTTTCACTACTGCTGGTACTGTCACCTGTTCCTATGATGACTGCTGTGCATTTCTCAAATAATTTATGCTTTACAGAGTACTTTGGCATAAACTTCATGATTCACCATCTCTGTAGCACCTGGGTAGATTTCATACAGGTCTAAGAGAATAGGGATTGTAAAGTTTAAAATCAACATATTTGGATTACATATTCTAGGATCCTGTGGTCAATGCTAGAGAATAAAGAAATACTTTGACAAAATGAATTGGATGATTACTTAAATTCATGGCATCAGTCATATCTCTATCAGGCAAGTTTATTCCTTTTAGAATATCCAAATAATTTTCATATAGGAAATAACTCTTCATTTACTCTTATTTTTCTATTTGCGGTATGGTATCTCTTCCATATAATGATGTTAACATCATAGTCTAGTATCAAAGTCTGTAGACCGAAGCATAGGCACATTATTGGGCTGGGACAATCTCTACAACATGGCAGACCATCATGCAGTCCTACAGCTTCTTCAAACTTTTCCCCCAAAACCCCCTACTTTTGTCTTCGCTCCCCAAAAGTAGGTCATCCTGTGAGCGCTGAAAGTGTGTGGCTGTACTGATGTCGGCTCTAGCAAAGCTCCTGGTCCCCTTAGGCAAGGGGATCTTAATTATGTTGTGTGTCAGAGGTAGTAAGCATTGCACATTTCCTTAACAATGCTGTTGGAACACTTGTTTGGAGGAAGTGACAACAGGGAGATACAATCTTGAAAACATATTTTAACGACTAGCAAAACTACCTCTAAGAGAGAGTTCTGAATGCTACAGCTTGGAGGAACCAGACTAAAAGATACTCTAGTCTGGAGATCTACGGCAGTACTGAATGATACTAACTCTGAGTGTGACATCCCTTCTCAGAGAAAAAGCTTATTGCCAAGTTCTGTTTCTCTTGGGAATTTCACCACTGGCTTCAGAAACCATGCTCCAACCCTGGCCCTAGAGCTTGTGAGATAGGATGTTCCTAGATGTTTCAAACTAATCTCTTTTATTTTAAATGAAACCTACAACGATGTGATAATGCAAGTCAAATACGAATGGAAAAATTCTCCAATATCTGGATCCAGTCTGGAGGTATGGATTTGACCTAAGCTCTTTATCTTGATGAGTCCAGAAAATATCTTTTTTTTCATTTGTTTGTTTTTTGAGACAGGGTCTTGCTCTGTTGACTAGTGCTTGGAGTACAGTGGCACAATCTCGGTTCACTGCAACCTCTGTCTCCCAGGTTCAAGAGATCACATCTTAGCCTCCTGAATAGCTGATACTAAAGGCGTGCACCACCACACCTGGCTAATTTAAATTTTTTTTTTTTCGGTAGAGATGCGATCTCACTATATTGCCCAGGCTGGTCTCGAAGAACTCTCAGGCTCAAGTGATCCACCCACCTCAGCTTCCCAAAGTGCTGGGATTGAAGGCGTGAGCCACTGTGTCTGGCAAAAATATCTTTTATTCACTAAACAGTTCAACATATACATTCCCTCACTTGGAATGGAAAATACCTGCAAAGAATTTTTGTACCACAAGTTCATTCTCATACATAAAGAAAATGGGGAATAATTTTGAAATGTGTAAGAAAATTCTTTGGAATCTTTGTGGAGATATAACAATGGTTCCTAGTAGCTCTATCACCAAAAGTGGTGTGCAGTCGATTCAGAGTCACAAGACAGAATGTTTCAGAAAGGGCTCTTCCCTTCGACATACTTGGAGAGTGACTTTGGAATGCAATAGTAATTTAGAGCAGGGACAGTAACCTTTTTCTGCAAAGGACCAGAGAGTAAATATTTTAGGCTTTGCAGACCATGTGGTTTCTGTTGCTATTACTCATGTCTGGTGTGAAAGCTAGCATAGAACAGGCATGGCTGGGGTCCAATTACACTTTATTTATGGACATCGCAATTTAAATTTCATACAGTTTTCATGTGTCATAAAATACTGTCTTAATTTTTTTTTCTTTTTTTTTCTTTCTTTCTTTCTTTCTTTCTTTCTTTCTTTCTTTTTTTTTTTTTTAGATAGGGTCTCTCTTTGTTGTCCAGGTAGGAGTGCAGTGGTGAAATCACAGCTCACTGCACCCTCAACCTCCTGGGCTCAAGGAACCCTCCTGCTTCAGCCTCCCTAGTAGCTGGGACTACAGGCACATGCTACCTCACTTGGCTTATTTTTAATTTTTTTGTAGAGAAGGGGATCTTGCTATGTTGCCCAGGCTGGTCTTTAACTCCTGGGCTCAAATGATCCTTCTGGCTTGGCCTCCCACAGCACTGGGATTACAAGCATGAGACACCTGCCCAGCAAAATTTTTTTTTTCCCAGCCATTTCAAACTGTAAACCCCATTCTGCTCGGGGGGCATTACAAAAAACAGGCAGCCATTTGTCAAAATCTGATAGAGTGCATTTTCAATTAGGGAATTGGGAAGGCCAAGAGAAAGAACACACACATACAGTTGCCTTCCATTCACCTTCACTGGAGGAGACACATGGCCACTTAACAGGAGCTATTAGGCCAGATTCCTGTTACCTGGAGAGTTCTGAGGTGAAGAACAGGGTGAACAGCGAGGAGAGAAGCTATACCCAGGGTGGAAGGCAGCCTGCAGGGGGACGTAGGACATAATCTCTTCTTCAAAGAGACTGCCAATGAAGAAAAAAAAAAAAAGAAAGAAAGAAAGAAAGAAAAAGAAAAGTCAGTTTTACGTCCCTGGGAAAGTGTTCATGAATTGGGGTAGCAGCAGTTACAGTTCTCACAAAGCAACAAAAGCAATTCGATTTAAATGTATTATAGAAAGATAGGTACATCCTGCTTGCAAATTCTCAGTGTTGTTTTAAACCCTGATTAATCCTAAAACAATGTCTCCATCAAGTACTTTAGGCAGCTCTTGCTACCTCAGTTGGCAAATCTAAGGACTGTGATGGACACGGGTACAAGGGTGGGGCCCCGTTTGCGTTGCAGTTACTAGAATCCTCTAGAACAAGCAGTGAGTGTTTCAGTCTAGGCCATTTTCAGGGTGGTCATGACGGAGGAGAGCTGCCCAGGGAAGCTTTTCCAGAAGGATTTCAGGCCTAGCCCCTTACCTCAGCAAAATGACCAGATCCGCATCACAGGACAACTTCTCAAGCCCGTGATTACCCTCAGTCCGAATGTAATGGATTTTCTCCCTGAATCATGCGAGAAAGAAGAGGAAAATTAGACGCCAACACATAAGCTCAGGAATACATCTTCTTCGGATCTCTTATTTCCTCTTCCAATACTGCTGAATAGCAATGTCCTAACGTCCCATGTATTTTGCAGAATTCTAAGCTCGTATCACAGGCTGTCAGGATGCTCTATAATGGATGGCTTTTCTACAGACTTGCACAGGTACGGAAGCTGAGGAACACAGCAAAGTTAGGTCCTCAGGTAGCTAAGACAGTCAGGAGTGGAGCTGGGTAAGAGACGGCTCCTGAAAGACTGTTCTGGGGCCGGGCACAGTGGTTCACGCTTGTAATTCCAGCGCTTTGGGAGGCCAAGGCGGGCAGATCACGAGGTAAGGAGTTCGAGACCAGCCTGAGAAATAATGGTGAAACCCTGTCTCCACTAACAATACAAAAATTAGCCAGGCGTGGTGGTGCCTGCCTGTAATCCCAGCTACTCAGGATGCTGAGGCAGGAGAATCACTTGAACCCGGGAGGCGGAGGTTGCAGTGAACTGAGATCATGCCAGTGCACTCCAGCCTGGGCAACAGAGTGAGACTTCATCTCAAAAAAAAAAAAAAAAAAAAAAGACTGTTCTGGGCTCATGTCATGTTGGAAGCCATGGGAAGAAAGAGTGAACTGGCGGGTGGGTGTCTCTTGAGAAATCTTGTGCCTGATGGAAAATTTATAATGCCACATTGGGCACAGAGGGGGCCCGGCCCCAAGAACCAAGAACAGTCTCCCAGGTCAGTCAAGGCACAGGCATCAATTTTGTCTCTGTTAGCTACAACTTCGTCTATTCTGACCCTTTTAGACAACCTCCAACTCCAACTCGGCAAATTGTTTTAAGTAAGTCTATGGATAAGTAGGAGTTTTTGGATCAAATTAACTTTTTAATTTGCTTCCCTGACGTTATTCAAATATTACAAACACCATACCCAGAATCTTTCTATTGTATGCACGCTTCAAAGGAGTTAATATATTTTTCCTTTTTTGAAGAGATGCAGTAGAAATCAGGGAAAATTAAGAATCTGTTTTTTAAAAATCTTTAACTTTTTTCTTTTTTTAATTTTTACTTTGAGGTAATTTTAGAGTCATGTGTAATTATAAGAAATAAACAGACAGATCCTGTATACCCCTCACTCAGTTTCTCCCAGTGGTAAAAGATGGATGATTTTATTTTCTTCTGTTTTTTTTTTTTTTTTTTTTTTTTGAGACAGAGTCTTGCTCTGTTGCCCAGGCTGGAGGCAGTGGTGCAATCTCAGCTCACTAACCTCTGCCTCCTGGGTTCAAACGATTCTTGTGCCTCAGCTTCCTGAGTAGCTGGGATTATAGGCATGCACTGCCACACCCAGCTAGTTTTTTGTATTTTCTTTAAAAAAGAAATTTTTTTTTGAGACAAGGTCTCACTCTGTCACTCAGTCTGCAGTGCAGTGGCCTGTTCATGGCTCACTGAAGCCCCAACCTCCCAAGGCTCCAGTGATCCTCCTGCCTCAGTTCCCCCATGTAGCTGGGACTACAAACACACACCATCGGGCCTGGCTAATTTTTGTATTTTTAGCAGAGACAGGGTTTCACCATGTTGCCCAGGCTGGTCTTGAACTCCTAGGCTCAAGAGATCCGACCGCCTCAGCCCTCCAAAGTGCTGGGATTACAGGCATTAGCCACTGCGCCTGGCCCAAAAGATGAATGATTAAAAAATATATGTATATTTTCCAAAATACTGCAGATACAACTTTTTCCTCTCTTTGATTGTATTAATATAAATCCAAATCTTCACCATAACTTAGCGATTTTCAGGCAAAAAATATAATCAATTTGACCTTTTGGCACGGAGATCTTTTTTTTAAGGCAAGGGAAGATTTTGAGCCTCTACAAAGATAGACAGAATGGGATTAAACAGGGACATGCACTCTGATCCAACTTCAGTGCGGGTGAAGCACCGTTGCAGGAAATGGCATCACCAGAACCTAGGGGGTGTTCACAGTGGCTTCTTTGATGGGGGTTTGAAAAAGGGAGCAGCACTGTCCACATGTCATTCAGCAGGGAACGTGTGGAAATCCAGCCAAGAGAACAGAACATCCCCACCCCTCTTGTCACCTTCTTCTCCCTCTGCCTATGTCCTTGACCCCAGCCCTGGGCTTTCTCCTCCAAATCCTGACACTACCTCACAGCCCTGTTGTTTGGAAGATGCTCTTGAATCGTCTCTAATTTAATGACTTTGACCTTATGAATGACCTCAAATTTATACGCTCTGCCAATGATAATGTCCCCCTGGGCAGGTTATCCTCCTGCCCCAAGGGATCCACATCTGGTTAAGCCCCTGGCCTCCCTTCCTGGAGGAAAAAGAAGCCCAGAGAGGGCCATCTCCACTAGGGCAGCAAAGTGCAGTCCCCAGTTTAGAAAGTGTCACCTAGTGCAGTGGTTCTATCGTGGCACCACCGTATGGACCACATCCAGGTGTCTGAATGCTAAGCATAATTGTCTGAGAGTTTTGGTGGCTCTCCCATCAGACATTATATTCTCTGTCATGTCTAGCAACATTTCATGCAGAGCCAGTGGTGTGAGGGAGCTCCAGATGCCCCTGGAACTCCATCCCAAAGTGCATTGAGAACTGGGGAAGACATCTGAGGGTGAGAATGCCGGCTGTCTCTCCTACATATATCCCTTGACCGTCAGGAGAACTCCGGAGCACACTTTCCCTAGAGCTCAGGACAGGACAGGCGCCTGCCTCCTTGACATCCTGACATTTGAAGCCACTTGTGGCTTCAAAGACCTCAAAACTGAATATCCAAAATGAAATCCTTGACATTCTTCCTCTCTTCAAGCCAGTTCCTCCTCCAGTCTTTCCCATCTCAGTAAATGACACCATTATCCACTCACCTGCGCAAGCCCCACACTTGGCTGTCATTCTTAATTGCTCTCTTCTCCTCACCCACCATGTTCAAGCTGTCATCAGCTCCTGTTGTTTTTGCATCCACAGTATCACCCCAAACTGCTCCCTTCTCTTCATCCATATTTTCCCATTATCCACACAACCATCATCTCTCACGTAGATGAATATAATAGTCTCCTGCATAGCCCCTGTTCCATCTTATGCCCCTCCCCAGCCTATCTTTTCCCCACAAAGCTGCCCAAACATTGCATCTGTGTTTTTAACGACCACAGCTGCAATCATATTTCATCGGTGGTCATGAAAAACAGACGAAAAAGGTCATGAAAAAGCAGCTGTGGTCGTTAAAAACACAGATGCAATCCTATTTCTTTCCAGTGGAAAACTTCTCAATCACTTCTCAAATAGAATCGCAATTCAAATAAAATCTTTCCTGTTGGTGATAGGGCCTCCCTCTCCAACTTCACCACGGTAGGTCTCGCCTACCCTCCCAATCTACCCCTGCGCCACACTAGCTTTCTTCCATTCTTCACCTAGGTCTAAGCTTTTCCTGCCTCAGGGCCTTTGCATACTCTCTCCCTGATCTCTACTTTGCATCTCAAGGGACCTTGCCTTCTCATCCTTCACGTTTCAGCTTAAGCACCACCTACTTGGAAAAGCCTTCCCTGCGTTCTGTTTAGGATGTAAGTCCTCTTCCTTTGTACCAGCATATTCTCCACTATTGCTGAATTCTAATCATGTTCATGGCACTTAACATATTATGTAGCTGTATATTTGGCTTAAAAAAACAAACCCCAAGCTTGTCTATTATCTGTCTCCCTCCATAGATTGCAAATTCATTGGGAATGTACATGTCTGTTTTGCTTGCTACTGCATACGTAGCCCTGGGACAATCCTGATTCAGATGAGTGACACAATCAAAGCACTAGTTGAAGGACTGCCTCCATGCCCCTTAAAGATGACAGATGCCACTAACCTCTGGGTTTTCTGGCTCCATCCCCTTCTCTACATGTGGCTTCCTGCCTTTCACTGCAAGTCACTGCTGTCAACTGGACAGTTTTCTAAATACTCAAACCCAGCAACTGGCTTTGCGGACCCAAGACAGAGACTCCATGACTCCCTGAGAACAGCAATGGCTGAACAGAGGTCACCATCTGCTCTTGGGGACCACAGAGGAAGCCACGAGTTCTTCCGGGTGGGGTCCTGAGGAGAGTGGTATTCTCTTCAACTCCTGAACCTTCCAAGTGGATCTGACTCACCCTGACGTGGTACTCAGGGGCAGGTGGAGGCCTCGTCATGGAGAGCAGGGCCCGGCTTCCTGCATCTCTTAAGCTTGACCTCCTGAAGAACAAGTTCTTGCTCTTTTCTTTCTGCTTTTTAAATTCTATCATCACATAGTCTAGTTTCTGATAGTCATTGTGAGCCTTCTGTTTTTGATGAAATATTTGGGTTCTCAACCTGGGTCCACAGTTTCTTTAGGGTCCATGAACTATTTGAAATTATATTCAGAGGTTTATATTTATATGTGGAGGAGAGTCCAAAAGAGCTTCCATATGCATCTCAAAGGAGTCCATAACCTTAAAATAGGTTATTAGTTTCTATACTAGATAATTTCCAAGTTGTTTTTCCAATTCCAACGTGGCTCGATTTCAAGTTACCCCAGCTCTGCAAAATCATAATTGTACAATCCCATATTGCAACAAAACATTTAAAGTTTCTTGGATTTTGTTATAATGTGATATATGATAGGGCTGCAAACAGTTTACTGCCCTTTGAAAATACATTCCACTCATTTATATCGGGAATTACTTAAAAAAAAAAACAAAACTTTTCTAATGATTAAAATGAGACTTTTGTGTCTTTGGTGAGTTGAAATTCTTCCAAAAAGCAAGCAGTGAACTCACTACTTAGTGGTAGAATCAGTAATGTAAAGAATGTTCAAGAACAATCATGCGTCAAAAACCCTTAAGATAATACAACTCCCCCGGAAATCCCTTGAAAATTCCCTTAGGTTGTTAGGTGAGTCAAAGAGCAGTCCATGAATGAATGACCCAGGTGGTTGAATATGACCCTGTCTTCTGCAGCAGTACAGTAATGAAACTTGGGGAGAGACTTCTTAAGAGTTGAACATAAATGAAAGTGACCATTCATCATGCTAAAGATCATTGGTTCATGCTAAAGATCTTTCATTCACTCTAAAAGTCATTGGTGTTTCCTAGCTTCAAAGTAGAGGACCCGGTTCTAAGGGGCAGAGTGGGCACAAAGACAAGGAAGAGAAAGGCCTTGCTCTAAAGAGCTTAGAGTGCTGTAGGGAGACACAAGTAAATGACAGAATACGAGAGATCTAAAAATATCTTTGAGGCACAAAAAGCATGCTATCAAAGCAGGACAAAAGAAATACTAGGAAACCACCATTCTCAGCAAACTAACGTAAGAACAGAAAACCAAACACTGCATGTTCTCACTCATAAGTGGGAGCTGAACAATGAGAACACATGGACACAGGGAGGAGAACATCACACACCAGGGCCTGTCAGGGGATAGGGGGCCAGGGGAGGGATAGCATTAGGAGAAATACCTAATGTAGATGATGGGTTGATGGGTGCAGCAAACCACCGTGGCACATGTATACCTATGTAACAAACCAGTACGTTCTTCACATTTATCCCAGAACATAAAAGTATAATAAAAAAATTAAAATCAGACAAACAAAAAAACCAAAAAAACCCACAAATGCCTTGGCAACATCAGGAAGTTCCCACCCCTGCCAAAGAAAAGAAATACTAAAGCCTGCCTAGATCACCAAATTTTTGCTTTTGATCTGAGCCTTTAAAATGGGATGAGAGGTCCTTAACAGGGAAGTCATTCCCGGAAAGACAAAGGCAGGAGGGTACACAGCCTGTGTGGTGGAGGTGGTGAAGGAAAAGCTTAGCATAGGATAGAGAGTTAGGTTAGGGCCAGACTTTGGAGACCATGGACATTGTGCTTAGAAATCTTGACTTCAGGCTGGGTAAGGTGGCTAACACCTGTAATCCCAGTACTTTGGGAGGCTGAAATGGGTGGATCCCTTGAGGTCAGGAGTTTGAGACCAGCCTGACCAACATGGTGGAAACCCCATCTCTACTAAAAATACAAAAATTAGCAAAATTTTGCTGGGTGTGGTGGCACGTGCCTGTAGTCCCCGTTACTCAAGAGGCTGAGGCTCAGGAATTGCTTGAACCTGGGAGGCGGAGGTTGCAGTAAGCTGAGATTGTACCACCTCACTTCAGCCCAGGCAACAGAGCAAGACTCTGTCTCAAAAACAAACAAACAAAAATACTGACTTTATTTCATATGTGATGGAAACCATGAAAGCTTTCTTGAAGGGTAGGGAGGACATGATTTAATCTATGCTTTAAGTAGGCCACTTGGTTATGATAGGGTGATAGGGAATATTTTAGGAGAAACCCCTGTATGGTCCAGAAGAGAAACGATGAGCACCTAAACTTGAACCATGGCAGGGAGAAGAGAAAACGAGGATGGAGGAGAGAGTATGAGGAGGTGAATGTTTAGATGTGGAGGTGGAAGAAGAGGGAGGAGAGGAGATCAGGGACAGCTGGGAGGGTAGTGGCTCTAATTTACAGAGTGAAAATACAGGGAAAAGAGGTGTCAAAGAGGGGGTGCTGGAGGGGAAAGAATGGTGAATGATCCATTCTGGCAGGAGTGGCAAGGGTTGAAAAGCAAAGAGCCTACTTGAAGCTGTTAGCGATTCCCCGAGGAAGTCAGAGTAGAGTATCGCAGGTATCAGCCTCATTCACAAGACTGCACCACATGGGCAGGGAAGAATGAAATGCAGCCATTGCTGGGATTCTTGCTTGCCCTGCCTTAACCTTTACACATCCTCATGTAAGTATCGCAACCATGCCCACTTTGTGACCTCCATTTGGGAGACTAAGGGCAGAGGGTTGAATAACACACCTCCATCAATAGTCCCTACCTGTTGGAGTAAGAATTCAAATGTCAAAGGGATGTGCTCTTAACCCCCATGCCTCTCCAGTTTTTGGAATGTCGCAGAGTAAACCAAAGCAAAAAGATGTGTGAATATTTTGGTAAGAAAGCAGGATTTAAGTTCGGGCAATATTTTCTCTTTTTATCATTTTAGATTGCTATCCCTTCCACATGAAGTGATTCAGAGTTTCAGGGGCACTTATTCAAAAATGACCCTGATGAAGAATAAGATGTAAGTAGTTAGAACACACAGGAAACATTTTGTTTGCTTGTTTATTTTCGAACATGACCACTCAATATTTGGTTTACCATTCAACAATTATATTTCAAAACTAAAAGTAATTTACATGGTGCTGTGCATAAATAATTTTTTAACGGAAGCTATTTTGTTTCCTTCCTGTCCTTTCCTCCAAGTCAATGGAAATCATTTCAGTACCATATAAATGATACGTAATCTGATAATATGACCATCTCTGATGATGCCATTTCCCAGAATACAGGAACTCCGAACCCTTCCTCTTGAGGATTCAAGTTCTCGTTTAAATGCACAAAAAGAATGCATAATAAGCTTCTGCTCCTTCTCCACAGAGGTGTTTTCCCACCAGGAAAAATGGCTGCAAAGACCTAGAGTTCCAGGGAGTGAGGGGCGAGGCTTACCTGAGTGTGTGGTTTCTTGCTAAGCTTGGCTGACGCTCTTGCAGCATTTCAAAAATGTTTGGCTGGCGAAGAAATGCCACAATCTTGTCATTATATGCTGAAACAGACAAAAGCACAGAGTTGTGGTTGAGTCTGCAGCCCAGAGATAATCACTCTGATGATTGGAAAATGGCTGCTTGATACCAGGATTAATGAAGGCGTTTGAAGGGCAGGCAGCATACTCATCAAAAAAATGCAAGCTCTTGAAAGTTTTTAAAATGTGACATAATAGCATTATAATTTTTTAAGGGATCAAACTAAAAGTGAACCAGATCTATGTTAATCGTCCTTAACGCTTCAGGATCTTTACTGGGTATTAATGCATCTCTGCATGAACAGGTAAAGGAGAACAAAATAGCTCTCCCAGAAGAGGAGTTCTCCTCTCTTCCTTCTAACTTTTCTTGGTCATTTTGCCACAGTTATGGTAAAAGATTCTTTATGAGTGAAAAGAAATCCATGTGTTGATTTCCCGGTAGTGATAATGGAAACACCTTTTAGATGCTCTTATTTCATTTTCCTTGATACAAGTGGCATATGTTTTGGAAAGAGGTGGCTGAAGTTAGGAATGGAGACTGCAAACTTTATGCCATACATACGTGGAAAGAGAGGTATACATTAGAAACTGTCAAGCAACAGTAAAATTCACCTCCCTATTTAAACCATGCTCTTGTGCACGGGGTTAACAAATCACTGAACAGAGTAAGGAAGAAAGGACCTACGAGTTTGGGAAAGAATAGAAAAGAGAGGGAGGGGAACAGAGAGATGAGGAGGAAGGGAGAGGGGAAAAGGACAGAGGGGAGAATGGGAGCAGGGGTCAGGGAATGCACTATATCCTAAAAGAGGAGAAAGGAAACACAGAATGTTGAGTAGTAAAGGCTTTTTGACAAAAACCAGAAAAACAAACAAAAAATCAAGGCTAGGTGTTGGTATTCTGTGAGCCCCTGGCTCAAAGAAGCATGATACATACCCAGTGGCAATGACTCATGTTGATGTTGGCTTCGAATAGCAGCTACTAAGCTGTGTCCTGGCCTGGCCAGTAAAGAGGCTCCTCTGTTTCTAGAAACTTCTGAGGCCTAATTTTAGAATAAAAGCATAAGCATTAGAAATTTGTATCAGTTTCAGATGTCTTTTGATACCAATGTTTCAGCCTAAGGGGTAAAAGATTCTGAAGTCACCTAAGTTGAAAAAGTAATAAAATGATGGAAAAGAAAGCATACAAAAGTGTCTAAGCAGAGTTGATGATGTGCTATACTATGGTTAAGAAAGCAATCTGGCTCACCCCTGTAATCCGAGCACTTGGGGAGGCTAAGACAGGTAGATAACGAGGTCAGGAGTTTGAGACCAGCCTGGCCAACATAGTGAAACCCCGTCTCTACTAAAAAATACAAAACTTGGCCAGGTGTGGTGGCAGGTGCCTGTCATTCCAGCTACTTGGGAAGCTGAGGCAGAAGAATTGCTTGAACCTGGGAAGTAGAGGTTGCAGTGAGCCGAGATCACTCTGGCCTGGGCGACAGAGCAAGGCTCTGTCTCAAAAAAAAAAAGAAGTAATCATGCCAAAGTCATGAATATTAATCAAATTAATACAATGAATGACTCAAGAAACATTTCTCATCATAAATCTGTTAAGGAGAGATAAATTCCAGATAAATATTATTGGTAAGGTAGGCCTATAACTTTCCAACAGGTAGCACTGAACTTCAGTACTGAATGTATAATGGACTTCTTGTTGAAATATTATTGATTACATTCATTCTTTGTTGAATGCCTGTTATTGCATTCACTGTGCTGGCTTCTGTTCACATAGCATCTTACATATCCTAACAAATTCTGCAAGATAAGCATTATTAACCAAAATTTACAAACAGGGAATCTGAGGATCCAGGAAAAGTAAGGTTTCCCCAGATTTACAACCATTAGAGAGGTAACCAGGGTTCTAATACTTGACTGCAAAGAACGTGTTTACTCCTTCCATGCTGCCTGCCTGCTTCCAATATCTTGGTTCTGCTTAAGCATTTTTACAAAACTTCAGAGATAAACAACTTGCTTAGCCTAAAGTTGATACTTGTGGTGAGTAACTTTAAACCAAATTAGCTCAATTTTGCCAGTGTGGTAGCTCACACCTGTAATCCCAGCACTTTGGGAGGCTGAGGCGGGTGGATCACTTGAGGACCAGAGTTTGAGACTGGCCAACATGGTGAAACCCCGTTTCCACTAAAAATCCAAAAATGAGCCAGGCATGGTGGCGCATGCCTGTAATTCTGGCTACTCGGAAGGCTGAGGCACGAGAATCCCTTGAACCCAGGAAGCAGACATTGCAGTGAACCGAGATTGCACCATTGCACTCCAGCCTGGGTGACACAGCAAGACTCTATCTCAAAAACAAAACAAAACAAAAAAAACTAACTTGGCTCAATTTTAAATTTTATAAATTTAAAAACATCACCTTTGTAAAAGGTGAAAGAAAAGTTTGCTGATCAATAAACTATGCAGTTCTAGAGCATGATAATGGACATTCTCACTATGATTCTACATACATTTTGTTTTTTAAGACCTTCGCAGAGTAAGATGTTAAAATCTATAGACGCACTATAGATTTTCCACATTGCAGTACATTCACCAGATATATGGGATTGAATGTAGAGTGTAACTCATCCTATGATATTTGGCAAAGTATGCTAAAATAGGCTTTAAAATAGTTAAGAATTTTGAAGTGTTAAAATAAAGACTTTAGACAAAGTAAATTTACAGAGTTTAATTGAGCAAAGAACAGTGTGAGAATGGGGTGGTCCTCACTCAGAACCAGAACCAGAAAGGGTGAAGAGAGCACCGTTCTGCAACCGCGGGCAGGCAGCGTTTATGGAGGGGAAATGGGATCGTGGTACAGAAGCAGCTGGACTGGTTACGGCACAGCGTTTGCCTTATTTGAACATGGTCTGATCAGTTAGCCACCTGCGATTGACTGAAGCTTGACTGTTGTGACTGACTGAGACTCAACCCTTTGTTGCCAAAGTATACTCCCAAATTAGGCTTTCAGTTAATTCATGTCCCAAGTGAGGTGGCAATCCATTACGTAACGACTCAAAAGTATGAAGGCATCCTCAAGCCAAGTTTAATTTCATGTAACAGATGATAATTTTGTAAGACACTTAGAAAGAGTTCAAACATCCAGATTTAAAAAAAGGAAAGACAATTCTCCCTCTGAGACCAGCATAAAACTCACTCACACAGATTTTAGGAAGGTGATGAGGACCGGTGCTACACAGTCTAGACAAGTCAGTTCCAAAACGGCCACTTAAGAATAGGCCATGTCAGAGCTTGCAGTGAGCTGAGATCCGGCCACTGCACTCCAGCCTGGGCGACAGAGTGAGACTCCGTCTCAAAAAAAAAAAAAAAAAAAAAAAAAAAGAATAGGCCATGTGCGATATTGCAGATCCTAATCTAGGGCAAATTACTTAACGATCCCTAATGAAGAACACAGGCATTGCTGATTTTCCTTTGGTTTCCACTTCCATACTCCACACCCAAGGATAAGATCCTTTGTATGCAGACAGTGGCCACCAGTACATCCTTTGTATGTGGACAGGGGCCACCAGTTCACTCTCTGTATGTGGTAGTCTTTGCTGCTCTTCTGGAAGTTGGGTAGAGATGCAGATGCTTCTGTTTTCTCTCCTGGTCCTTCTCATTGCCCATGGCTACTTGAAGGACAAGGGAGTAGATTCTGTGCCACTATGGTGGACTTCTCACTTTGATGTCATTAGCTCTCAGCTCTGCTCAGCTGGCAAAGCCAGAGACCAGGGTTTAGAAGCTGGTATTTCTGCAGCAGCACATTCCAGTCTCAAATGTTTACAAAGCAAAAGATGAAAGAAAAGTTTGCTGATCAATAAACTATGCAGTATTGAATCCTCATACTTCTCTTTTTTCTCCATGAATAAATAAATAAATACATAAAGGCTTTCTGGGACTGAAATGATAAGCCTCTTTTTCTTGGAGGGAATCATGTCAGTTTGCCTTCATGTGTATTTAAAATATTATTGACCTTGTAAAGACAGGAGTCGCAGAGACCCACCAGCTGAAGGTTATCTAAGTGATAAATTACAGAGCGAAACTGGGGAAACAGCCAGATCTGCTCGCTGAGCTCAGGAAGGCTTGGCTGTGCACTGAGCTCAGGAGACATTTGTTGTCTCGCCCTGAGTGAAAGTGTCTAACTGTCAGGGCATCACCCAGAAATGAATAAGGCGTTGAAACAGAAAGAGGCTCACTTCTATTCCTGGCCCTCACAGGAAATTCATTAATGGTGCCTACTTCTGAGGTCACCCACTCACGGGTAAAACTAAGCCAGATTGAAAAGCTTCAGAAACCAGCTGCAGTCCAGCTAGCCCAAAGGCAGATGACTGACTGACCAACATTCTTCAGGCTTAATACGAATGTGATAGAGGAAATAACACAGGGGGAGATAGGGCTTGTTGCGTCCCTGAGCCACAGAAATGTCTGCAAAGGGTTGGTTGGTACTGGATGGCTCATAGACCAGAGCCCGGAGGACAGGAGGGTTGGATAGAAACACTCTTCTCCAACAAGGGGCCCAGGAATGGACAGCGATGAAGACAGTTTCAGGCAGGGCTGGAGGAAATTCTGAGGGTCTAAGTTTGAACTAGGATTTAGTGTGTGCTAGGATCCTTGAAGCCCGGCAGTGGTACTAAACAATCCACCCTGAGGGACGTCTGACAGCAACTGAGTGACTGATTTGAATCTCACTGCAAACATGATGCCAAGATGGCTTTTTTTTTTCTTTCTTTTTTTTTGAGATGGAGTCTCGCTCTGTTGCCTAGGCTGGAGTGCAGTGGTGCGATCTTGGCTCACTGCAACCTCTGCCTCCTGGGTTCAAGTGATTCTCATGCCTCAACCTCCCGAGTAGTTGGGATTATAGGCGTGTACCACCGTGCCTGGCTAATTTTTCTATTTTTGGTAGAGATGGGGTTTTGCTATGTTGGCCAGGCTGGTTTCGAACTCCTGACCTCAGGTGATCTGCCCACCTTGGCCTCCCAAAGTGCTGGGATTACAGGCTTTAGCCACTATGCCTGACCTTTTTTCTTTTCTCCTTTCTTTTTTTTCTTTTTCTTTTTTTGAGACAGAGTCTCTGTTCTTCAGGCTGGAGTGTAGTGGTGCAATCATAGCTCACTACAGGCTCAAACTCCTGGGCCCAAGCAATCTTCCTACCTCAGCCTCCTGAGTAGCAGGGACTACAGGCACACGCCACTGTGCCCAGCTAATTTT